>NC_057934.1:21602185-21762185 GCF_018555375.3 Anguilla rostrata
TCATCGGAGTTTGATGGACGGCACTCGCAGCTACACACCCCACATCCAGCCACTCGCGCAAAAAAGACCTTCGCCAAAAATAAATAAATAAACATGCACATCAAAGGATAGCCTGGATTTAAAAAGAAAACAAACCAACACATTTACACACACACACAGACACACACACAGAAAGAAAGGCAAAAGACGCACACACAGTTTACTCTCAACAGCTCTTCTGCTGCAAGAAAAAGAAAAAAAAGAAAGAGAGACCCAACCCTGGCTGTTTTAAGGTAATGTTCACTCATTAATTTCTGAAATAGAAACACCTGTATAAACAGCCATTTTCAGAAGCAAAACCACTTTTTTAATTAACATAAACTTGACTCACATATCCTGCAGTTTCATGGATTCATTCTAATTCATTCTATTCATTCTGAACTGTTTTGAATGAAAAGTAACAGACAAATGCGATTTGTTTCCTGTATGAAGAATGCAATGTCCCAATAGTCCACATTCAAGCGCTGATGATGCTTGGAAATGATGACTATGCTCAATCCTTTTTTTTCATGCACACTCAAAACCATACATTCTATTAACACAGTAACAGCAAAGCAGAAATGTATGTATATCAACGAGGAAGAACAATACAAACAAGATGTCAAAATTAATAAGTTTAAGTTTAGGAACTAATATTGCTTTAACCAGAACATGAATCTAGAATTAAAATAAATAAATAAATAAATAAATAAATAAATAATGCAGTTTACTGGCAATTTCTCACATAGATGTCCTGAAGAAGCTGTGACTATCGAAATCAAAAATGTTTGCACTTTCTGAAACATCAGCACAACTTGACATCCTCAGTAAATACATTTAATGGGATTTGGGCTAAAGCATGATTTAGTGAGAAAACTAGTTAGAAAATGTCAAATTGTCATGCCTTTTCAGGGCCCTCATATGATTTGTGAGGTAGTGACAATGACTTAGGCAAAATACTTATCGACAAAGCCTCCAATTGGCACTCACATTCTTCTGAAACACAATACACCACGACATGCATGTTGAGAAGGTAGTGTGGGACAATGATTCACTAGCCAGTCAGCAGGTCCACCCAGAACTGGTGAAGCAGGTGGCCCTGTCAGTCAAAAGAGAGGAATGTCACACCTGTGATTATATTTCCCATGAATGGGTTTGACATGGTTTCCTCCTTTCACAGCATTAAAAAACCCTTATGTCTATAAAATTATTTCCAGCTGCAGCTACTGATCTATGAGTTTGAGAAAAGAATGATCATTTGCCACTTTCCAAGTTGCAAGAACAATTGGCAGATTTTGGTTTCCATCGGTAACCGGCACGGCAAGAGTAATATGCATAATGAAATACTCCTTCCCTTGTAGATGTGGGCTCTGGTCAGTGTCAGAAACTGTGGATTTATGCGAAGCATGGCGCATGAAGCTCAACTGACATACAGCCTCCCCCGACTGGCCTCAAACCCCCCCACCCCGGCCCTCCCTCATCAAATATTGAGTGCGCTGAGGGGTTGGGCTCGAGGTCGTTGTGTTTGTTTTGCACCTGCCAGCACACTTTTTAGCCCCCTCCTAGCCTCCTCATTTAAGAGCTGGTGGGTCAGCATACCTGAAAATGCAATTAGTGTGCCCAGCTTCTTTTATCTTCCCTCTCGCACATTCTCGGTTTCTCTCATGTATCTTTCCATTCCCGTTCCCTCTCCATCTCCTTCCTCGCTCTCTCTTCTCCCTCGTACTCTCCTCTGTCTCATCCGCTCCATTCTGCCCTCCCTCTCTCTCTCTCTCTCTGTCTCTCTGTCTCTCTCTCTCCCCTCGCTGAGGAGAGTGTACTGTATGAGAGTGCGCACACCCTCGGTTCCTCAGTCAGACTCACCTCAGCACAGCTGAAAGACCACATCAGATTGGCGTATTCTTTAAGGGGGCCCGCATTATGGCTCCCTTTCACCTCCTAAAAACTACTGAGGCGTCCATTTTCACTTTAAATTAACTTCAGAGAAAGGAGATTGACAGAAACACAGGGAGAGCTCACCTGTTTGACTGCCGTTTCTGTCATATTGCAGGCAGAGGCTCCCTCAAGCGTCATTCCACCTGCTGCTCGTCTGAATGTTTCTGTTTTAATGGTACGGTAATGACCCAAACACAGGGCCTCACTTTCTCTAAGCTTCACCTTTCAGACATTAGACACCGTCTCACAGCATAATCGTCTTAATCACCAATTAAAAAAAAAAAAAAAACATTAAATCAATAAGCAAAATAACGGGTTTATACAAATTTAAAAATGATTATTTTCACTTGTCTCTGAATTTTTTCACAGAACGCATCGACTCTGTGGAAACTGTTTAAAGTGTGTGAAAGGTGTGTGCGTTTTAACGCGCTTTCTGGGGTTCCATGATGTAAAACGAGAGCACTTGAAAGAGAGCACTTGAGCCATCAAGGAAATGTTTATAGTTGGTGGGCACAAATGGAGTTTAATAACAAAAACAAAAAAATCTTTACCTCACAGCAAGGGCAGCCTGTCTGATGCCATTTATCTACGGTTTGTGCATATAATCACAGAACTAAAGGGGATAACCCTGGGACTGCAGCTCACTCGCTGACATTTGACATCTTTATAATTAACTTGGAAAGCCTAATCTCTGCCTTCAAATAACGCCTGGATATATTCCATTTAATATGCTTATAAGTGGCATGTATTATTCAAATATGCAAATGAGACGTAGTTAGAAAACAGACTTTTTGACACAGGTTTCTGATGGCAAGGGCCCGGGCGCACCTGAAGGATAATAAGAGGATGGTCTCAGGTTCAGGAGCAAACAGCCTTCAGGAATCTCATCCGAGAGGTTAGCCTCCTGACCACCGAAAATAAATGTAATATCTCTTCTCTTGGTAGGATTTCCTTCACTGCAACTTGTTAATTAAACTCGTCCCTCCACAGAGAGGACACCTACATTAAGAAACCTGTTTTACTTAATTTTATTTTACCTAGTGAATAAAATTTGCAAGTAGTGGGTGAGTTTTGTGCTGGTTTAGTAGTACATAACGAAAATCACACAATATACAATCTGCAGTTATTTTGTAAATTACAGGAATACATTTCTCAACAAATTTTGGTGCAATTTTAAACTAGTTTAATCTCTATAATTACATAGATTTTTCAACCTGGTGTTATTGCTGCATCACATGCCAACAGTAGGAAACGGCATTGTTTAGTTATGGTTAGCTAGCAGGAACTAACTAGAAATATTAAATTAAAACTATATTCAAGTAAACTACAATCAAAAGTTGATTTTTGCTGATCAATTTCCAGCCAGTTATTTAACATCGTATTGGATCCTTTTAATCTGTCCTGTTTAGACATACAGCCACAAAAGATTTTAGCACAGTGTAGATAAACATGTTTTCCACAAAGAGAAGTAGTGTGGACACAGGGGAATATCTATCAAGTTGGTTTTCCAATCTAACTCTCAGCACTTGTGCTCTCTGTATAACTTAAAAGCGTTTCAAGGTTGCAAGAACAACAGGCAGCGAACAGGTCAATAAGGCACAGTACTAAAACCGAAACCACCAAACTCTCTCCCTTGTTCCTCATTGCTTTGTAGTCCATGGCCTGTGCTCTTTGCACCACTGGACATGCAACCCTGTAATGTCAGGTAGGTTGACCGGTTTGTGCACTGTCAATGCGTGGCCACCATGATCCTGATGTACACTTCTACCCGCTATTACCATGATGATGTCTTTCTCTCAGAGTTTACCGTAGTCACGCTTTGTGAAACTTCATAAAGTCTTAGTCACAGAAGCTCTTTCCAAATGCACCCCCCAGGAATCAGTCCTTTCAGAGTAACTGAAATCTCCTTTTGCAGTCATGCTAGTTCAGTTATACGCAACCAGTCCTGTTTTATTTGGCATTTTATACATGACCCTAAAAATACTGAGATGTTTTTTGCTTAATTAATGGATAAGCCACACTTATGTAGTAACCTTTGTTTTTTCGTGTGCCTCATTTAGATGATTCCATTTTTGTCTACTTCCTGTATGACCCTGTTTACTCAAAGACCTTTTCACTTTCCAGTTTCAATCTCCATCTTCTCTGATAAACTGGCCGAACTTGAAATGTACTTTTCTTCTGCAAATATTAGTATCTCCCAAAATGTTAACAGTCCATTGTTGTGAATACAGGCTGCCCGTCTTATAACAGAAAGGTATGTCAGGCACACAAGGCTACTCCAGTACAACCACAAAACCCGGTGACATATGAACTGTATATCACCAATCATAATGACAGGAAGGGCTATGAAAATAGAATTATGGCTAACAGCCACAAATATATGCTAACAATGAAATGTTGTCATGTGATTTTAACCAGTCTCTATGAGCAAACATATGTTAGCTTGAGGGTAGTTGAGCAATGGAATAATGAAGCATTACGTCTAGCTAGCTGTATGATTTTTATGCATACTACAGTAATGGGATCCATTTTCCCATTTTAAATTTCTGTTCTTGAAGCTTACAAATGTTTGCATCTTGCGGTGAACCCTCTGAGGTTATGTTGGTGTAGTCTTCTCTTCATGGTAGTTTTTGACACATTCATGCCCACGTATTGGAGAGTATTCTTGATCTGTTTGGCAGGGGGTCATCCATTACTGTGGTCTATCAGCAATTGCTGAGCACACCATTGTTTTCTTACTTCCTAACAATGCATCAAACTGTTGATTTTGGCACACCTAATGTTTTGGCTATGTCTCTGATCAGTTATTTCAGTTGTTTTAGCCTCATGGTGGCCTGCTTTACTGGCATTGAGACTTATTTGGTTCTGATGTTGAGAGACAACAGCAAGACTCCAAATGCAAATCCCACACCCAGAATCAACTCTAGACCTTTTGTTAGCTTTCTTGTGCATGCACTAATGATGCAAAGACACACCAAGAAACAGTTGAGCAACCAACTGTCCAATTACTATAGCTCCCCTATGTACAAAAAAAGGGCTGTAATTCTGACACAGATTATCCAACATGAGTGCAAATACCCTCAAATTTAAGCCGACAGACTGCTCTTTAACCTCATATGCACTGTTTCATGTCAAATCTAATGTGCTGGAGTAATTAATAATATGAATTAATTCATTAACATCCTCATTTTCAGCCTGTAGCATATAAGAAAATTATATAATTGTGCCATTGAATAAAATTTATTTCTTTTTTTAACCTGCTTTTATTCCAATTGAGAATACACTGCCATATTTGTGGGCCCATCTCATTGGTGCAAAGTTCTCGGGCTACAGGGGAGAAGGCAGGCAAGCCGATAGTTTGCCAGCTGCCACTTCATTCCGCTGCGCAGTCCACCTGCTGAGCCGCGGGCTCAGCAGCAGCAGAGAGTAGGCGTCTGATTGACCAGAGGTGTCACTGTTGCGCGATGACATGAGGACAAACTTGCCAACTAAAGCCCTCCCTTCCAGGGTGACACCGCTGCTAATTACATGCCACCATGCTGGGCTGTTGGACACAGTCGACACCGGTACACATTTGGCAACGGACCGAGGGGTGTGTCAAGACATCGATTCGCAATAGTTTTAATGAGACATTCGACTCTGCAACCCCAAACCTTCCACTTCTGCTATGAGTGACATGTTCATTTTGCCCAATGATTCCACCCACAACAACCTGAATTTCAAGAGACTGAACAGATGATACAACCATAGCCGTGCTTGTTGTTTTTGCTGCTTTTTTTGTGGCGGTACGGAAGATATTGAACAGAGTCAACGATTCCTTTCTTTTCCTTAAAGGATGTAAACATTTGTACATAATCACTCACATGTGTGGACTGGTATCAGTTTTCTCTGTCTGTGGGGGGTTATTGAGTGTGCTATTGTTGATCTGCAAAATAAATCCCCCCCCACCCCTCACCCATGACTGCCTCAAGCCTGCCTCAAGCATCTCCACATCCCGCCTCTCCCCTACCCCCTCTATCCTTCCCTCTCTCTCTCTTTAGCATTACTAATTCCCTCTCTCTACCATTCCCTGCCCTACCCACTCTCTGTTCTTCTCTCTGTCTTTTTCTTCATCCTCTCTTCCCAGTTCTGTCTCTCACTACCTTTTCTTGATTTCTACCCTTTCTCTCTCCCACCCCCATCACTCTCATTCTATATAATTTTCTTGCCATCTCATTGCTTAATGCAGTATTTCAAATGATTAGCCCTCAGTAACTACTGTACTGTAGCTGAAGTTTAAGCGACAATTAAATTTTATAAACATATTGTTGTAGTGTTCACCCAAATATCTTACCAACAAGTCATTCCTGAATTTTTATGCTAATTAATTTCTATCCCTATAGTAAGTAATATGTCTTTTGTTGCAATTCAATGACATCATTGCAACAAACATAACATTGGTACAGCATTGCTACAACACTATTGCCACAACACACATACCTCAGAATTACACTAAGAGTATTTACAACAGCACTACAGGTCCCTGACTGTGGGCCTGTCAAGTCTCCATTTTATTATATAGTTAAACAGTTAGAGTTGTACCCCAGTATCCCCCTGGCTATGGGGAGGTGCTTAATCATCCACAGTAATGGCCTTCAGACACACTGTGACTGCACTCCTTTTGCTAGAAGTGGGCCACAGTGCCTCCGTGACGTGTCCACAGTTGTGTAGTAGCGGTAGCATCATGCCACTTGGCTATCGCTAAACTAATGAAAGGGAAGCTAAATTCCCTACACACGTCAGGCCCGCCTGGGCCAGTGCTTCCACCGGCTGCAGTGAACAACCCGAAACAATATGTGTGTGTGTGTGTGTGTGTGTGTGAGAAAGTGCGTGTTTGTGCACATGAAGCATGTGGTATGAGAGCGTGTTTGTATGTGCACGTGCAAATGCACATGCGTGGATGTATGTTCCTGATATGCATTCGTGTGCATACATGTGTGTGTGCATGTGTACATGCATACCCATATGTGTATGTGCTTGTGTGTGCGTGTGCGTACGCCTATGCGTGTGTGTGCATGCGCATGTGCGTGTGTGTGTGCACGCGCAGAAGTCATACGAGGTTTCTGGCAGAGAGCAGTCGGGTCCTGCCTGTTTCCTGCACCTCGGAACGTTTGAAAATCACGACTGAGCGAAACGGTGCTTTATTTCATCTTATTAAAGCGCACGGATTGTCACCGTTATTTACCAAATATAGTCTGACAAAGAAGAAGAGGGAATTTTTGCTGATTGAAGATCAAAGGGGCAAAATCTCCTCCTCAATTCCCTCCTTCTCTATTAGCCCCCTTAAGAACTGAGGAAAACATCAATTTCTCACACATCAATGGCGGCTTCATAATCAATTGAAAAAGACACTTGCATAGGGATGCAAATCTTATCTTTGTCTTATTAAAGCTTTTAGAAGATACATGTTGGGATTTAATATTATTAAATAAAAGAGGTTGGTTTTTTAATCTAAAGATGCAGAGGCGTTGGTAATGGGCTAAATCAAAGCTAAGGGACTCTCTTAATTACCCGTAGAGTTTCCCTATCCTTATTAATATTGATAAAATGTACACTATCTGATCTGTGTACATATAATGCATTTTAGTGGTGGTTAATTAACAAAGAGGTGCATGAGGCGTTTGGTAGACCGAGCCTCGTGTACAGGGTGCTGCAGAGGGCAAGTTCGTAATTTTGAAAAAGGTGACGTCTCTCCCGTGTTTGCTGACACACTGGGGGGTAAACGCTGTCCTATTAGTGATTAATGCGTCTTTCTCTTTCACACACACTGAATGACTTATTTGTGGCACTTTATTATTTCTCCCCCCCCCCCCCCCTTGTAAAGAAACACACCTTCTCCTTTTACCATCTTTGGTTTGAGGCACAATGCAGAGGACTGTTGAATCTATATAGTAGGTTTGGAGATTGCGATTGTTCCGTACGCACAAGGAAATTCAAGGCTACTGTTTATTCAAAAGGTTTCATTAAGTGTGGCACTCAAAGGCTCTGTATGAGACCATTTCCTGTGCAAGGCAGAAAAGGTTAGAGTGTAAATGAGCAGATGCAGTGGAGATGCTTCCCTGGGTATCACACAAAAACATGGCAGCCAGGAACAGAAAGCTGCTACAATATGAAACGGACTATTCACCATTCAACATGTGTGTGTATCATCATGAAAAACAGCTAACATGCAAACCACCTCTTGGTAAAGGGTTTTCACCTCTTGGTTTTAATTTCAACAGTGTCATATTTGCATATTTGTCTTCCCCAGTTATGCTTTTATGCTGTTTTGTGTTCGTCCAGACAATTGGTGAATGACCATTTTATCATGTCTTCGGTGTCCCAGACGCTCCAGTTCTTCAGAAGAAATTCCGTTTATCGTTGTCCTGGTGAAATCCATCGGCTTGCCTTTTTCTTGGAGCCATTACGAGTGACTTATTCGAGGCAAATTGATTCTCTCTCTTTAATTTCTTAATTGGATTTCTTGGAAGAAACCATGTACACTACCATGCCTCACCAGAGATTTAAACAAACCCCAAACACAACTCCTTCCTCCAGCGGTCGCGAACAAATCCTTGTTTGGACAAGACTGCCTGCAAAAACACCTGAGAAAATGCTTAGCCCAGCACACATGCATGCCACACACCTGCTCATCCACAATGCAAGCCCACTCCACACACCTCAACAACAGCCTAGCGCTCCACAAACCTGACCAACTAACCACTGCTACAAAGCAGAAGGCAAGGCCAACACAAACATTACAAAAGAGCATTCTCAGTCCTGACAAAAAATATACTTTCCTAAATTTTAGCAACAGGGATCACCCACTTTGCCACAAGGACACTGCACAATTGCTCAAGTGATGGACTGTGACTGCTAAAGTAAAGCATGTATACATGATCCTTGCTAAAAAACCCTACAGATATTACTTCAAAAAGTAATTTCATTAGCACAGAGAAAAAAAAGAACAACAAAGCACATATACGCACGCGCGTGCACACACACACACAAACACGAACATGCACACACACAGAGAAACGGCCATCGCGATTAGAGACTTTCAGAACGGCGAAACGCTGGCGAATCCGTGCGCGTTGTAAGAATGCTTCTTGCGTTTGTTTGCGCGCGGGTTAAACGTTTCCCCGGCCGCTGCCTCTTGAGTGAAGGGCCCTCCGCATCCTGTGCTTCCCGGGGACAAAGGGGGCCCACCGTGACCAAAGGCAGGCATGGGGGAGGACGAAAAAGCAGAGACACAAGCTTTCTGTCAGTAACACTAATTGGGGTCAGGACAGCAACGTTACGTTACAAACTCCCTCCCACCCTGTCCTCTTGTGACACCCCTGATTTTCTTGACCGAAGTAAAGGTGAGAGGAAATATGATTCTTATGTAATATTTTCTACCTAATTTCAAACATCTAAAAATCCCTGAATACACTTATCACAGGGCCACTAATTTATACACAGGCCCTCAAATCTCTGTAGTTCACCCCTGAGATCCGGGGGGTGCTGTTCCTGCTAAAGCTGTCAGTCAGTATGTTTACATGCACAGTTGAAATCGAGCTATATTAATAGCTCGATTTGGCCAAAGATGAGATTTAATTGGATTATTGTCGTTGTCCCAATATACATGCCTCGGAAAGAAATTATCAAATTATTGACCGAGGTGTGTCTGACTAAGGCTTCTTATAAATCCTGCTTCCTCCAATTTTGTTGCCTTTTTTTTTTTTTTGCTCCAACTTTTTTGAATAGTTTGCCATTCCGCGTTTTTCTTCCATCCATGTATTTTAGAATATTTAACTCCTTTAGTTGCGATGGCATGAAGCTGGTCTCCTTGTCCGTCCAGAAATGTGTTTTTTCCCCATGATACTAGGGAGGGCAAAACGGAGCTTTAGAATGTCGCCAGCAGTGTATGCGCGTGAGCTCGACAATGCATTTCTCACAGAAAACGTCGTTTGTCACCTTTATTTAGTTCATTACAGTGGTGATAGAAGTGACAATAATTAAGTGGTACTGTGCTGTTAGCCTTTATTGATCGCCGTATAAGGTTAATGTGAAGTACAATCGGTCACCACTAACCCATAAAAATATACTTTGAATGGCAGGCTACTTGCTCAATCGATCGGTAAATGTGAAAAACATTTGATTATAGTCAGCGGCACCAAAATTTTCAGTCACACCCTCAATAAACGGCAAAAGTCCCAGTAGAAGATTGAATTAAATCTTTTAAGGTTATATATTTTCTGAAACGTTATCGATTCCGCTTGGCCACCGTGAGCAAAAAGTTGCTATGTAAATTACGGAACATGCGCAGAACGCCTAGTCCAATTGTAGTCCGATTGAAGCGTATACATGCCGTAGTAAATCGACCCTGAACCGCATTATCTAGGTATGTTAGTCCGACTTTGAAAAATTTGACTTTGTATGACTATGATGTTTACATGATTTTAGTCAGACTAATACAATAAATTGACTTTTTCAAACATCATGTAAACCCACTGATTGTTTATCGCTATAACTTGCCTGTGCTGAGAATCAAGATGCATGGAGGGCATTCACAGAACCTACATGGTCCTGATCCAACACATGGTCCTAATCCAGCGCATATACCCCTGTCCAGGACATGGTTCTGGTCTGGACCCAAAGCGCTCGTTTGAAAGAAAGCCTTGTTGAAATGTTTGGGATGCCACACCCTTCTCACTTAATTCAGTCATATTCATTTCTCACATCGAGATATTTATTTTGTAAAATCAACATTTGTTCAATGTTTCATAAAATGAAATAACAGTCAAATAATGCAGTGCTTCAATAGGAACATTAAATCACTGGGCGACCAACTGCTGCCAAAAAATAGATGCACCAATAAACAGAAAAACATTTTAAAAATGAACTCGTCTTCTGAAAAGGTTACATTAAAAATATACAAAAGAAATGAAATAAAAGTAAATTTAATTCAGATTGGAACACAAAGTAGATTGTAAAATCATTACATAATCACTATTTGCAAAATGTATATATATATATATATATATATACATACAATTTTATAAAAATTTCACTGAAAGACAGAAGTATCCTTGTTAATGACTTGAATTGTTTTTTTCAGGCATTAACTAATTTGGCCTAATGCAAAATCTAGTATTTATTTCTGTATCCTTAAAGTTAAGCACCTTTAAATACATATTTAAAAGAAAGGAACTTGTTTAACAGTGGAGAAATCTGCATTGCATTCCAGAACTATTTACACATGACACCAAGAGAGACTTCTAATGCATAACTGGACACTTTATTTATAATACACTTTTTCTACAATCAAGTGCTTGCCATTTTCAGGTTTGGCTAAAACCAAGTGTACTCCATCTCATTTTGTGCTTGCCTGCCTCCAGTTCCCAGAATCCATTGGGAATGTGAGTCTTGCCTCTCCTACCTGTTATAATTAGGAATATTGTGCCGCTAAAATGAAGAATATTTGAGCTATTAAAACAAATTAAGAGCTTTGAATAATAGATGGCTGCTGTAGCAAAGGTAAGGCAAAATGGCATTTTACATTTTCTGCAAGATTAAAAATTATCTTGCCTTATTTTGGTGTACAGTGAGCTCTGGCCAAATCATCAAAAACTGAGGCCTTTGCTTCCAGAAATGTTGAGCTTAAAACTATTTCTACTGAGTTGAGTTGCAGATCTGCACTGACTGTAGAATCCATAGACCATGGGACCATGAGGGCTCTGGATCCACAGCTCATATACATATACATTCCATCAGTATGCATCCCGTATCCCATTAGGGGGCCTACAACTTGTGCATGATCGACAAAGCACCACTTATATATATAATTAAGCAACCAATTACTATTTACCAACACAGAGCAATTTTAACATCCTACATGACTTAAATGCCTTATTCGGTGATTAATATTGATAGCAGACTATTGTTTTTTGAAATGCCCACCAACATATTGTGCTAGCAATTAACTTCCATTATATTATACTGAACTTAAAAAGTAAAGTGAAGTTATCCTTCAACTGGGACACAAATAGAACACTTCCACAGTTTAGTACTCTTCAGCACTATTGAAATAAGCAGTGAAAAGTAACAGACAAGGCGTTCAAAACCGGATAAAAACCATTCTGGTCAGACAAAACTGTTTGTTTGAATATTCTCTTGAGTAGCAGGTTTTCATATTTGCTTACCAGATACACTCATATATGCCAGTGCACAGAGCTTGCATTTTTACATCTATTCTACATTTTCACAGCTGGATATTCACCAAACAATTCAGATGAAGTAGCTTTCTGAAGGTACAACAGCAGTTCTCCACCTGTGAATTAAACCTGCAACCTCCTGGTTACAGACCAGTAGTTTTTTTTAACACTTAGTAATGCTATTAATTTTTCTGGTTTAAATTTCATTACAGGAAGGCAGAAGTTTGGCATTCCAAAAAAAACAGCATCAATTGATGTCAATGTCTTCATTAGGATTTTTAAAGTCAAGTTTGTTTTTTAAATTATTTTCTTTTGATCAAATTTTTTAGCTGTATAAATTTAAATTACTTCTTCTATCCTATGAGTTTTGTATCCTATGAGTTCTCCCACACCAATGCAAAGCAGTCACAAACCACCTAGGAAAACTTCTTTGATTCTGCTTTTCAAACCAGTTCATTTTCTGAATAATGACTACACAACATACACTAATACTTTTCATAATTGGATAAAAAATTCTATGAAAACACTCATTATGGTAAAATACACAATAC
Organism: Anguilla rostrata; assembly: GCF_018555375.3. Classification (NCBI taxonomy): domain Eukaryota; kingdom Metazoa; phylum Chordata; class Actinopteri; order Anguilliformes; family Anguillidae; genus Anguilla; species Anguilla rostrata. Next base: position 21,614,907 of record NC_057934.1, read on the forward strand.
ATAAAGCCATTATAAGCACATAATTGTGGTTAACCAGGATATTATTCATGACATAATTTATCTGAATCTTTTGGAAAGAATGCTAAAATGATTACCTGAGGTAGCTTCACAATAGGAACATTTTGCAATTGACTAATTAGGTTAGGTTAAGTGCCAAGTTCCATTTGTTAAAACAGAAGCCTTAATAGTTTATATTAATCTTGCTCTGGGGGGATTTTGTATGAATCATGCAATGGTAACTACAAAACAGCATGTAAAATGCACACAATGTTGCTATGAAAACAAGGGTGATGTAGACCATTAACAGACCCTACGATACTTTAATTAAGAACAGAAACATTCAACCAAGACTTCATTTGCACTGGAGCATGTTTGCAATTAACCAATTCCATATAGATTTCCTTTATAAAATCCCACTTTTCTCTATTTTTTAAACTATCCATAGATACTCCAGCAATCATATCTTTTCCATTGTGATACTGATACTATTGAACGCAAGGTCTTGTGGGAAATCTATTAAGGCTCTTAACAATGGGAGCGCTGCATCTCTGATGATAGCCAGATTTCAGGTGCTACAGCGGATTGTTAGATTAGAAAACACTCAAGCTTCAGACTACATGTAGGCCTATTACACCAATTCACCAGTTATGAATATATGAGAACAAAAAAATACTAATCAGAACCTAAGCAATAAAAAAATGTTTTTCAGCTTTTATGCAGACATCAACTAATTAAATGGCTTTGGTCCCTTGGGACTGAATCATATTTACTTATTAACCAGCCCCTTGAGACTGTCCAAATGAGACAAACGCTAATGAAGGACTGAGTAAATGCAGTTTGTTTGGAGCTGCTATTAAAATGACCCACTCGCAGACTTCGCTCTGAGGATACCTGCTGGGGTAATCCAGAGAAGCGTCAGACCATATGGATCGACTGCTTTGGTCTAGTCCGAAGATTGTAGCCACATTAATGGTGAGCTGCCGAGTGGTGCTTTCCCAGCGCATTGGCACAGAGACGTGTGCCGGTCACACGATTTCCTCACTGCATAAATTCAATGAGACGGAAAGGGAGGCAAGGTACATAGGCTAGGCTACTGAATAACCTCATCGGGTCACCCAGTATAGCACCATTATCTACACAACGCAAGAAAAACGTAACGCCCGCTAATTGTGGGAATTACGATTCTTTGTTAGTTTTGAACAGGCTGAACATCTACAAATGCAACTGCATGACATCACTCCATGTAGTTTATTTTATCCTGTTAAATTAAATAGCCTACAATGCTTTAATTAACAACACCAGCCTGTTGTTTTCAAATCATTTCCCAAAGTAATGTTGTGGGGTAATGCGACTTTAATATGGACAAAAATGTGATCTTAGATCTCTCATCTATCTGTTAAAATGTTGCTTTACACACACACACACATATACAAAAAGACCGTAGCCTATTTCCCCCCGCCTTTGTTAACCTATTCAGAGTGCAGGTAATGGGGTATGATTTCCGAATTTGTTACTGCAGCAAGCGGTTTGTTTGTCTGTTTCTGGGAATATGCCAGTTAAATAGTTTGCTCTGCTGTCGGCGCACTTAATATTTCCAGGATAGCCAAGCAAATCTTCATAATCTGATTATTTCTAGATCGTTTATTTTAACTAGGCTAGACTAAGCAGGAGCCGCTAGTGTGTGTGTCTGTTGTATGTGTGTGTTCACAACAAATTGAACGGGGCTCTCGTGTTTAATTAGTTTGTTATTATTTTCAGACAAGATTTGGCCACTTTAAGTTAGGCTACTTTAGACCCCCACATGCCTGCGCGCACAAAAAAAAAAAAAAAACAGCCAAGTGTAAAAAAAATTCCTCGAGATGCGGGCTCATCCGTAGAATACATTCTATGACAACGTTAAGTACATAATGAAATATAAAACAAAACATCTAAAGACAACAAAGCCAATAAATAAATCTTTAAAATAACCTTTAAAGCAAAAAAAATCACGTCCATCGTTTATTCCCTATTCATAAAAAATTAAGAGAAGCGTATGAAAATGTTATGCTATTTGTTTCTTTTTTATTTTTTACCATTTCAACGTTCGGATATTATTTTTGTACACGATAACACCAACCACCCCATCTCAAAGTCCTTATTTCAGCGCCAACGGTCTGGTGTACAGCTCATCATGATGTTCATAATATGCACGCATTGGCCTCCTACATAAAATAATTACACGGAAGATTTTAGGTCACGTAATTGCACATAAAGCAGGTAATTAGGCAACGCCTAATAAAGAAATAACTATCACTAAATTGTTAACCTACTATAAATTGTATATATTTTAATGTCAATTTACACACACCCACATTCGCTGCGTAATTTAAGCTGCACTGTACCACTTTTTTAACGACACCATTTAAAGGCATCATTTGATTGGACTGGAAATTCCAGTGATACAAAGAAAAACTTTTATTAGTGCCATTTTTCCCCGGGCTTTGGAAAGATATCACATAGGCCTACTGCGCAGACACTGAGGAGAAAAGAATCCTATACAAACCAAGACCCTGTTCTTTTATTTATAATGAATACAGGTTAGTGCCCAGACCTGCGGAGCCTCATTAGCACCGTGCGTTGAGTCCACACGGTATTGTGTTGAGACCTCGGTGCTGATCGCTGGATCCCTCAACGCATTTTCCCACAGTTTTTTCCCCCCCCTCAGCCTGGCCCTCCTCTGGAATGGGAGCGACAGTCCACCGTTAGCAACATTTTACTAACATGTTCTAAATCCTTGTAAAACCACACATGGAAATTTTACCTTGACACAAATTCACCTGATCGTTTACGATAGTTCTACTGCAGGTTACGTCAAAAATATTTTTCAGCCAAATTATTTAGACATCCAATTTTAACATCCTATTTCCAACTGGCTAGCAACCGAAATTAATTTGTAATTGAGTAATTTGCGGGTTAGGTAAAATCAACTACTTATCCAGTTGTCAAGTCTGCGTTGAGGATTTCAAAATAGTTTGCTTGCTGGCGTAACGAGATAAAATTCAAATGTAGCAACGACCATGAATTCCACGCAATGCAGCTAGATCTCTGGTTTGATTTGCTTTAGTTTTTTAAAACTTCTTATACTTGGATTATGAACCACGATCACTAAAGCCAGCAAGAAAATTACATTAACTAGATGACTTAAACACAACAAACGCTAAATGTTCGTTATTCCATTAGCATCACAATTACTTATTGCGTTCTATTTAGCTAGCAAGCCAGCTAATTCCACGCGATAAAATGTCACGTCCTATATTCAGAGCGAGCAAACACCGTATTTAGGATTTAGGGTAAACTTTAAGCCATCCATGATAAAACTCGTCGGAGCTAGCTAATGCTAATAACGTTACGGTTGACAACAAGCTCCACTGAAATTTAAGAAAATGAGGAAGTGAAAAATAACAGTGGGACACAGATACCGCCCAAATATGTAATCCTCGCATTGGATTATAGTATTTTGCGACTATTCTATGTTTTTTGGCACAGATCTGAACCGCTTATCTGGATAGCTAACTCTCCTGCCTCTCTCAAAACTGTCTCTTCCTCTCTCGCTTTTCAGAGGGCACAGTCGTGCTCCGGCTTCCTCAAGCCGTTTTTTTCCAATGCTTTCCTGCCCCTCTCTATTTATGAAAACGTCACTTGAAGTCCCTCCCTGTTTGAATCTCATTAGTTTCTTGTGTGTTTCTCCCTGTCAATAATCCCGAATCCAGAGTCTATTTCCATCCCTCTCTATCTGTCAATCAGCGCCGCCTTTGAACTGAAAACCACTCCGACCAACTTCAACTCACTCAATCCGAGCGGCTCAGCTCCATCTCCGGCTCCTTTTTCTGCCAAGATTCCCCTCTTTTTAGTTTGTACAAACCGCCAGTCCTTGGAAAACGCTAATACAGACCCTAAACTTTAACTCGGATTCGGGATCACAAAGATCAAGGGTTTAAAAACTTTGTGTTTTTGCCCCCCAAAATTGCTCGGGAAAATGCCGCAGCTCAACGGCGGTGGAGGGGACGATCTGGGAGCGAACGATGAAATGATCTCCTTCAAAGACGAAGGGGAACAGGAGGAAAAAATTTCGGAGAACTCCTCGGCAGAAAGGGATTTAGCAGATGTCAAATCTTCTCTTGTAAATGAATCAGAAACGAATCAAAACAGCTCGTCGGATTCAGAGGTAAGTGGGAAATTAACCGGGTCATTTGTCCACCTAGTTCACTATGCTACGTTTTCCTAAATGTGTGTTTTTTTGTGTTGAAACCGCTTTTGTACGACTGAAACGTTACCGTTTGCGCTATACGTCTTTAATGCAAACCTTGTGTTTCATTGCATTTCAAGGCGGAAAGACGGCCTCCGCCTAGATCCGAAACTTTCAGAGACAAAACCAGAGAAAGTTTAGAGGAGGGTGAGTTTGTCGTTTTTCTTCACGGTCTGTCTCTGGGACTTTTACAGTACTGTACAATGTAAGCGTGTCGTGGATATCCTAACGGATTCTCAGACGCTTAAAAACTTTTCAAGGCACTTACAAAAGTTTTCTTCTTTTCCCCCGCCATGTTAGCTGCGAAAAGGCAAGATGGAGGTTTGTTCAAGAGCCCTCCGTACCCGGGTTATCCATTTATAATGATCCCCGATCTTACAAGCCCCTACCTTCCAAACGGATCACTTTCTCCAACAGCACGCACAGTAAGTTAATTTACTTAAATGTTTGTTTATGTATATTTAAGGAGACACGCATTTGAAGGCAGTGTGTTGTTATTCACGCATTGCTTCCTAGTGAGCTTGGTATGTTAGCTATTAATATAGCTAGCTAGCTAAAGCAAAAGTTTCGCAACTTTTCAAGTACTGTATAATGGCACGTACAGAGTCTTAGCTAGCTAGCTATGTGTATTTGTGTTATGAGCGCATAAGTGAGCAGTTTTCAGCTCCGAAGCGAACGCGCGTTTCCATCGCCTATTCTATTTGAGGTTGCATGTGATTAGGTATGTTATTTCACAAGCAATTGTTTTACGAGCTGTACATAATAAAATAATCATATTTTGTAAACCCACCCTTTATTCTGTAGTGATTAATAACAATTTATGGTTGCATGTATTTATTTTAAATATGCGTTTTTCAAATCATTTTATTTTGTTATTTTACGTAACACGTTTACTTAGCGTTGCATTTATTATTATTATTATTATTATTATTATTATAATTGTTATTGTTATTATTATTATTATTATTGTTGTTGTTGTTGTTGTTGCAGCAACAAATCCTTATCTCTCAATTAAGGAAGCGTACATAAAGGGAATTTGAAACCACTGACATTTCTCTCAATTAATAACTATTTCACCCGTGCAGTTTTGCACAGTTATGCCAAGCGTTTCACGAGCGCAGATGGTGCAACCTCTCTGAAGAATGTTTTACTTTTAATTTCTAATTTACCTTGTTAGTCACATAAAGCTATTGAGATGTTGTATCTTATTTATACTCGGGTAAATAAATAAAAAACATTAATAAAAGCAAATTTATATGTTAATTCTTCATTCAATCATTACGCATTTAGTCTGCTAAATGTAAGTACATGCTTGTCATTATAAATTCCCATTTATCAAATTTCTGCGTCTTAATTATGACGACCAAATAAAGCGTTTGTAATATTTGCACATTTGTTTTATGCCTCCGTGGTAGGTTGTCACCTACGTAGTAAATAGGCGTGAAGAAATGTTTGAATTATTTTCCTCATAAATAACGTTGTCTTATGGTATATAATAGACATTTTTATTTTTAAAATATCGAATGCAATCGTACGCTTTCTCAAAGTGTAGTTCAGTAAAGACACAGAAATTGTTTTCCGTGCGCAGCTTTGTGTAATTATGCATATATACTAATTTACCCTCCACCAAATACCAGTCCCAGTGGGGCAATATAACTGCACATGGGGGGCAATTTTCTAAACCTACTATTTTTTTTATTCAATTTGTTTGTAATTACGAGTCCCTGCTTCCCGAGCTGTCATGTCATATTAAAGGGCTAGAGCAACAACGAGACTTCATGAAATATTCTACTTACCCTACACTTTTGCATAAAGAAATGTGTTTTTTCAATTTCTATTTTGAATAGCCTATTAACACCAAATTCATTATTTGCATTTTTTATTTGTCATGAAATGGTGTGATATAGAAAGTAATGAATAAATTGATGATGGTCTTATAATTTGTTCGACTTGGTTTCTGTGACAACAGACATTACATTATGTTTCAATATTTGTAAGATAATTTGGCATAATATCATAACAGGCCTTTTAGCTGTGCACATGTTATGCAAAAAAATAATAAAATAAAAGAAGAAAGGACACATTTTAAAAACACTGGAAAAACTAAAGTGCACATAAACAAGACATAGAGGTAAAAAAGACATAGTTTTGAAAACCTGTGATGTATGCAAAGGATAGTGATGATTGATTTGATTTATAAAGAACAAACGCAGTGTGTCTTATAATATATTTTTGTCCATCTAAAAATGCTATAATGTGACGTATTTCATCGTGCTGTAGTTTGTTTTATTTGTTGCTGGCTTGCAGAGTTTACTTCGTCCCCACGAGCCATTGTTTGTCGGGTGTTACACACAAACATGGTTGTGTGTGTGTGTGTGTGTGTGTGTGTGTGTGTGTGTTTGTTTTCACCACAAGGCTGCTGTTAGCTAATCTGAGAGACAGGGCTCTGATTGTAATAACTGTATGAGAGTTGCATAAGGTTTCGCCCCTTTTTGCAATAAACACTGAAAAAAGGACAAGCCTTTGCTTTGAATCTGCATTTAATATGCTTACTGAAAAAGAAGTGTGCTACAGTCCTGCGTTGTACTTGGTGTACTGTGTATGTATATGGATACGTACACGCGCTCTCAAATGTCACATATCTTAGCACATGGTCTGTGTTGGGTGCATTCGTGCGCAGCAGTGATCTTCCTCCATTTTAAAAAACGTTCAGGTGCTAGGCCTGAAACGCTGCGAGAGTCCTGGAGAATGTTTGCTGTCGCTTACTTTGTTTAGCGCCTTCTCTGTGTGCATTTTTAAACAGAACAGCAGTCAGCTCGAGTCAGCAGTGAGAGCACAGACCGCTGTGTGTTCTGTCAGATCGACTGGTTGGTTACAATACAGACTACAGCAGTCACTGTGGGATGGTACTTTGTGTATTTTTAGTTCTTTGTCTTTATGTATTATATATATGTATATGTATATATACATATACATATATACACATTCCATTCCAGATTTATTTGTTTATTTTAATTTTTTAGCCATGTCCCTGTTTGAAGTGAACGTCAATTTAATAACATGCTCAGGAATTGTGTGTTGATGTTGGCTGGTTTTTTATCATCCATAATTGCATTGCCGTTTCAATGCATCCAGGTGTAGCGTTTAATAAATGCTCAATTGTAATTGTGTTTTGAGACCAGTGGCTTTCAGTAAATACTTTGGATTGTTAGTAAATCCATGAATCTGTTTGCCCATGTAATCCCCCCTTATTGTTCACTTCTGTAAACGCACTAGGTGTCAAACCGTCTCGGCTTTTATGCTCCGACTGCTGTTTTCATAACGTATTACTTGGTTTATTCTAAATATTTTATCTGGGCATTGATTGCCCGTCTGTTTGGTCACAAACACAATGGGTCAAATGCCAGTGGTCCCGGAACAGTTTTCTGAAAGCGTTTGTTCGCCCTTAAGCATTGTACTCTGCATAGCTTACAGGAGTCAGTTTGGTGTCAGAATTTGTCAGTGTGGTTTCAGCTGCCTGTCCGGTAGATGTGTCACACACTGCCTCTTTTGCTTCCCTCTCAAATGTACTTTTAAGAATGAATGTACTTTAGAAATTTCTTTTTGTTTTATTGCTTAATGGTTCATCTGGCTTTTTAGTGGTTTTGTTTTAACCCAAGGGAGACATTCTCATTCATTCTCCTCTTGGAAATTGCACCAAAAAAAAGATATTTTACGCACATTTATGTTAAAGTAAAATCTGTGTGGTCATGACGGCTTCGTAGAAGAATGTGGTCCGTATGTGCGGAGTGTAAATTGTGAATGAAATGAAAATTGTCCTGTTTTACTCTGGCAGTGCAGTGTTGTTTTAGGTTTTTAGTTTGATGGCCTTTGGCTGGACTAAGCATGCTTCCTGATGGATAGTATTCCCTTATTTAAAAAAAAAAAAAAAAAGTAAAAAAAAATATGTCGCTCCTACACACACACATAAGAAGAATTATTTTTGTATGTATGTATATGTGTTTTTATATATGTATATATATATATATATGAATGTGTGTGTTGTAGGGGTTGACAGCCTGTCTATTTTGTATGACCTCAGAGAGCTATAACGACGCATAGTTTGTTTTTTCAACCACCTGAGTCTGAAGTGCTTTATAATTTGGTATCATTTAACAGTTTAACATGAAATCATATCCAGAGTTTAACCCCTGCTGCCTTGCCCTGTCCCTACCCCTGCCCCACACCATCCAACCCTGCCACTCAACTCCGCACCCCCCCCACCCCCCACCCCCCACCCCCAAGTCTTCTGAGTCAGAGCAGGTTCAGATAGCCATAACTGCACGGCTGACATCCGCCCCACTCTCTCTCTCTCTCTCTCTCTCCCCCTCTCTCTCCCTCTCCACCGCGTGCGCCAGCGTTTGCCGGCAGCGCCACAGCCGAGCGGCCCGGAGACTCCCGGCGCTCCCGGCGGCGAATCGCCGGGCCGTCAGGCTGTGGCGCAGAAACGCACGGGGGCCCACAGTCGCGCACCCGGCAAATTACCGGGGGCCATAAATCCGCTGGAGCTATTTAGAGCGGCCCGGGCCGGCGAGCGCGGAGGTACCCGACGCCGCAGCGGGCCCTCGCGGTGCCCCGGCCCCGTACGTGTAATTACCAGCAGTTTAAAAAAAAGACACGGCACCCAAACACGCTTCTCAATTTAGAATAAAAAAAAAAACCATCTTCTCGAGAAGGAAAAAAAAAAACTCTATGGCCTATTCCGAGCAGATTTCGCAGGACATTGTGTTGCTGAGACAATGGAGTTGTTTTTTCTTTGTTTGGTTTTGTATCTGGTTTCTCTCACAGTTGCTTCCATTGAGAAATAAAATAACTGCTTGTCGGGGGGGGGGGGGGGGGAAGGCAAATGACGAATTAAGTATACTGCTGGCTTCGGGAAGACTATATTGTGTGGTTATTTGTTAATTCGGGGCTGAATTAAAAAAATCTTTTTTAGCTTGAGGTGGAGCAATTGTGTTTCCGCAACGCCTGGTCTGAGGGAAAGGTCTGGAGAGATCTTTTATTTCTGTAATTCACGAGGACAGTATCTCTCCCTCTAATTCGGGAGGATAAGCGGAACAATGGAGCCGGTATGGATTATGTGTGTAGTGCTGCCGCTCTGAATGGCTGGCGCCCGTGAGGTGAATGAGATTTCGGGGACGGACTGCACCTTATCAAATTGGCTTTACATGCTAATGACTCCTAATTGTCGCCCGTGGGGGGTTTATTGGGCGGGCATTGTGTCGTCCTGCGTCGGCAGTCGCGAGACGCACGCTGGGTTTATTGGGAAGGTTGACGTCGTTTTGTTTTGCAAATCGCAGCGTGTTTACGACGTACCGGCCCCGGGTCCGTTCGCTGCGCGCTTTGCACTTTCCCCCTCTCCCTCTCCTCCCCTCCATTTTCCCATCGCAGCCAGCGAAAGGAAAAGTGACTCTTGTGTTTCGCTGAACTTGATGAACGCCCATAAAACTGCAGTCTGGTTCGGATTTGAGGGAGTTAAGTTCAGGACTAAAGTTTGGCACCGTTAAAACAAATGCGGGACCTGCTCGGCATTAGTGGACGGCGCGCATATTTTCAGGACTTGGCTAATTAGTGCGAAACCGTAATTGTTCGCGCGCCGCCAATAGGAGCAGCGTCAAGCGGAAAGCAGAGTTTGCGCTGAACCGGCCTGCAGTTTTAAAACAATAAATCACTTGCATATTTGTGGAGTGATTCAGATGGAGTCGAGACCTCTCCCATCACGACATGTGGTAAATTGTAAAAGTCAATGAATTGCAGATGTGGGGAGTACAGTAATGTTTTGTGAGCTCTGGGGATCGAGTGGAAAAGATTTGCGCTGTAAATATTTACTGAGATTACGGGACTTTTTCTCCCCCCTCCGCCCGAGCCCATTAATTATGTGGCGTTGGCGATGTCGGCGGTTTGATTTACCTGAGAGCGCGTGGAAATTGGTCGCGGTCGTTTCGCCTGGCCCGCTGATTTTGTCCGTTTCCTGTTCGGTGTTGTAAAGGTGCGCTGGGTGTCTCGAAAGCTGCGCCTCGACCCTTCTTGTTGAGAGAGCGGTCTGAATTTTCACCTGTCACAATCGGACAATTGTGAGGTTCCGTTTGATTTAGTTTGAGAATGGGGATTGTTCTGTAATTCATTTGTTTATTATTTATTTATTGCTGGGGCATAATCATTGACTGAATGATAATAAAGAGTAAAATATTTATTCCAATAAACAGGTTTTGTCCTTCTAAAAGGCATGGGTCTTAAATAATTAATACCGCGGTGGCCAGTGTCCCCATAATTATGGCACTCTTGTTTTTAAATCCATTCATGGCCTCATATTAGACTAAGTGTTGGTTTGTTTTTATTTCTTAGCTAGGAAAGGAAAATGAAATGAGACTTGTGAGTAGAGGCTGGGAGTGTGTGTGCTTTTGTGCTTGTGTTCTTGTGCCTGCAGCTTTCAGTGTACACGTGAGTGTTTGCATTATGTCTGCATTTTTGTGTGTGTGTGTGTGTATGTGTGTGAGAGAGTGACTCGGTGAGTTAAGTTGTGGCTGAATTCTCTCTCTCTCTTTCTCACACACACACACACACACACAAGCATTAGCTTAGCAGCTGTGGCGAACTGGGGTCTCTAATGCATTTCCATAATGCTTCACACAAAGATCACTCTGTACATCTGGAATGCAACTTTTGTCATCTGTTAAATATAGGCTACTGGCCCACATGGCTAGGCCGCTCGAAACATGGAAATTAAATTATTCTCAGTGGGGGGTGTGGGGGTGTGCGGAAAGCTCCAGATTTCAGGTGAAAGAAGGCATTCCTTTCCTTTTTATAAGTACCAATAAAAATATTTTTTTAGCAAAATAGTTTTTGTTAAATGCCACAGACAAAAAAGTTTGAATTATTTTTTTCCCTCTTCATTTTCCCTTTTCTTTATTCCCTTGGTAAGTCTTGGGTGAAGAGAATTATTCTCTTGATCGTAAACAGGGAAATATACTTTTACCAAATGCCACTATCTGCCTTATGCACTGTGCTGAACTACTCACTGCAAACAGACTCTGGCTATGCTTAGTGGAAGGTCAGCCATTTGAAGGCTCTGGTCTAGAAGCTGCAGTGGTTTTTTTGTTTGTTTAAATAATAATAATAAAAATAATAATACTAATAATAATTTGTTCAATTTCACAGGTCCTGTAGTAACTTTTCTGAAGCAATTGGATTGTTGTGGAGTGATTTTCTGTGCATGGAGACTTTATTTATTTATTTATTTATTTATTTATTTTCTTTTTTTTGTGCCGATCAGTGAATCGTAACCAGACAGAACGCGCGTCTGATTGTGTGGTGAAAATGTTTTAGCCGTCGTGACCCTGGGAATGTTCTTCGTTTTGAATTGGCTGCGGAAGTGGAGATCTTCGGATGAAGCTCGTGTTTTTCGCTGGTTGACGTGTGTATTGGAAGGGTACGAAAGCCCATGTTCGGTCATTAATCATGCTTAGATGCTGGTGAGCATGTAACAGTGGACTGGATACTCATAATTGAGATGTCATTTGTAAGAGCATTTTAATCCCAATAATAACGACAACGTTAATAACTTCCGTTAATAATAATAAGTCCATATATATATATATATATATGGTAAGAGAGTGTGTATGATGTATGTGTTTGTGTGTTCATGTGTATGCATACTTACATACATACATACATACTTACTGTAGATGCGTACATGCATACGTGTACATACATATAAAATGTGTATTTTACATAAACAGGTGGGAGGCTAAATACATTATCTCACAGCATTATGCAGGTGAGAAACGGAGACAGGGAAAGCGTGTTACGGACGGACGGAGTAAAGAAACCCGGTGACCTGGGCGTCCGCTCCGTCCCACGGAGCGTCGTGTGCGCTGGACTCCAAAGGTGGCGGAGCGAGGCGCGTAATTGGCGGTAATGCCGCCGTAATGAGAGCAGAGGCCGCTCGCGGTTAGCTGTCCAAACAATGGAGCCTTCCGGGGGCTGCATTTATCTCTCTCTCTCTTCCTTTTTTATTTTTATTTTTAATCGGCGGGGGGCCGCGAGAGAGAGGGAGGCGTCGTTTATCGCCGGGCTTGACTGGCAGGCGACGCGCGCGGCTCGAGCTTCCTCTCAACTTTCCGTTTTTTAAGAATTTTATTTTGTGTCTTCTCGGAACCCTTGCCCGTTCACCTCGGTCTTTCTCCAAACGCCTCTGCCTCCACCTCCTCTCCCTCTCAGTAATGATGTCCACAGGACCCACCCCCCCCCACCCCCCACCCTCCATTCCCCACCCCACCACCACCTTTAGAAAAAGAAAAAAAACCTCAAAGGAAAGCATTGTTTGAGGGCGGAGGAGCGGCGCGTGTGTTTGGACTGGAGCGGGTTGGGGTCGGGCCAGAGTGCAGGCCGACGCTCGGCCCCTGGGTCCGGGGCGCGCCGCTGGGTGCGGGGGACGCGGGTGCGGCGCGGGTGCGGCGGTTTGAGCTCTGGACCCTTACCTTTTGGGGGCGCGCGGTTCGGGGGAGGGGATTGGGGGTTCCGCCGGGGTAACCCCGGGGCGTGGCCGTGCGCGCTTCGCCCGTCACGCCGCGCGCGTCGCGTTCGCTGGCCGCCCAGGCCGGTTGATTGGGTCTGCTTCTGGTTTGCGCTCGAATGCAGCGATCCAGCCACGGTGTGGGAGGACTATGACAGTGCTTTAAACACAATAACGATCAACTTATGTTTTTATTAAATAATACCAGCATTGGCTTATTGTACAGAATGATGGTGTGATGTTCTGATATAAAGGACGTTTTGTGAGCCTGTGCTTGTGTATGATCTATAATGGTGCCACAATGTAAGGGAGTGGATGGTGATGCTCAGAGATGCTGGTTGGGCCTCGAACCTTCTTCAAAGGGGCAGGGTGTCGCTAATTGGTGAGACTTCGTGGACTTTATTAGTCGGCTGCTAGAACTGCGTCCAAAGAAATGAAACTGGCCTGTCGAGTGAGGAAACGGCCCATAAAAAAGAGAAATCATTGAGATGTGAAGAAAGCTGCGGTTACGTTTAAAATCCAGGTCCTGGCTGCTTGGAAATATGAAGTCCTATTTGCTGTGTCTTCTTGAAACTCTTTCTCAAATATTCCCAGGCAAACCTTTGTTTCTTCCAGAAGCTTAGAAAATTCTCTGCCTGCCAGGGTTTGATGCTTTTTGATTCTGGTTTTTAAGATTTGATTCTGTTTGGGTTTTTAAAAAAAAGTGGAGTAGAAATTCCGTCTGCGAGACTATAGTAGGCTATGTGGAATGTAACGCTGCAGCAGAGGGGAAAGGTTGCGTAGTCCGACATGTATTTTTAATCCTCCGATTCAATTTTTAATTTTGGCGTAATAGCCTCGATGGGGCCCCGCGCGCTCGTGTGCATGCGCTAATGAGCCGCTCGTTATCCTGTTTGCTCGTCAAGGTGCTTAATTCACATCAACACGCAAGGTGAAGGAGACCGCATTGCCGAAGCAGCAAATAAACGAATGTATTAATTGCGAGATTTCTGTGGGATTTCGAACAGAATATATACAAGGTTAACGTGCGATAAAAGGGCCTCTGGGCTGATGTGTTGGTGTTGGCATGCGATGAGCATTTTCACTTTGCTAAAATAAAGAAAAATGTCTCCGCGACAGACTTATCAGCAAAAAAAATGCCAGTGAATATTTCCTTATATATTTGAATGTATCCACAGAACTGAAGTTTTATGTACATAATTGGTATCATTAAGGTGTAAGCAGACGCAGTCTTTGTGGGTGATGTTTGGTATCATTAAGGTGTAAGCAGACGCAGTCTTTGTGGGTGATGTTTGGTATCATTAAGGTGTAAGCAGACGCAGTCTTTGTGGGTGATGTTTGGTATCATTAAGGTGTAAGCAGACGCAGTCTTTGTGGGTGATGTTTGGTATCATTAAGGTGTAAGCAGACGCAGTCTTTGTGGGTGAAGTACCGGAGGCCGCCCGCTCTTCTCCAAACGTCTTCGACCGCAGCTCGGCGCGTGTGTGGCTGGGGCGGGTGACGTCCGCCACAAGGTGTTTGCGGGTTTTCCGATAACGCGCGGTAATGCCTTCCTGTCGGACGCACCGCCATCATCGTTCCGGATTTTGCCGCGGAACGGACCGCCGGGGCGGAGGCTGCCCTTTCCCAAATGAATCCTGACTCGAAGTAATTGATTCCCTGGAGCGTGTGAGGGGTCAGTCCCGTTCCGGGACGCAGGTGCGGAATGACGTGGTTTTGTCGGAGGGGTTGAATCGGAAATTGCCGGAAATTGATCAAGCTGTGCTGCTGAGGTGATTGTTGGGCAAGCTGTAGGAGTGGGGGGGGGGTGGGGTGGGTGACTGGATGAAAAGGGGGCGGGGCGAATAACCCCTGTTCTGGCTGTGGAGCCGATTTATCCAATCAGAGCTCACCCACAGACCTGCAAGGGAGGCCTTTTCATTTCACTACCTACCCAAACCTCTAGTGAGCTCTTTATCCAATCAGTGCTGACATCATAGATCAGCCGGGGATTCCCTCACCGAATCAGGGGGGCTTACTCTTTCCTTTTTACCATAGATATTTGGTGCTGGAATGTGCAAAGGGTGCCGTATTAATAAAGATGGACAACTTTGACCACTGACGTTTGTCTTGGCCCTCTGTGTCAAAAGCTGAGTTTTCAGGAAGTTAAAAGTGTTTCCTTTCCTCGTTGTGACGCTGCCTTTTTCGGGCACGGGGGCGGTGGTCATTGCGGTGACAGTCGAATCTCCTTGAAGGCTTTCAACATGACCTTTTACTGGGGAAACTTAGTTCTTCCTAAGTCACATGATTGATTGCGCGAGGAGGCCGTACGTTGCCCTGGCGACGCGGTCGTGGCCCGGCGCGGTCGGTTTGAAAGTCGGGTGGCGCTGGCGGTGCCGGCGGGGGCCGGAGAGCGGCGGTGTTTATTGGAGCCGGGCGGAAGAGTGGCGGGATGTTTAGATAGCCCCCGGCCCCCCCAGCGCAGGTCCGAGGAGGGAGAGCTTACCCTCTGTTTACACAGCTCGATTGTCCTGCCGGCCTCTGTTCGCCTAATGCACTGCTGTTCAAACACACACGAGTGCAGGAATGACCCCCCCACACTCACCACACACGTGGCGGACATGCTTGTGTGTGGGTGAGAGTGAGAGTGTGTGTGTGTGAGGGACTGTGTATGTGAGAGACTGTGTGTGTGTGTGAGAGAGACTGTGTGTGTGTATTTGTGTGTGTGTGTATGTGAGAGACTGTGTGTGTGAGTGTGTGTGTGTGTATATGTGTGTGTGTGTGTGTGTGTATGTGAGAGAGACTGTGTGTGTGAGAGACAGTTTGTGTGTGTGTGTGTGTGAGACTGTGTGTGAGTCTGTGTGTGTGTGTGTGTGTTAGAGACTGTGTGTGTGAGAGACTGTGTGTGTGTGTGTGTATCTGTGTGTGTATCTGAGAGAGTGTGTGTGTGTGTGTGAGAGACTGTGTGTGAGTCTGTGTGTGTGTGTGTATTTTTGTGTGTGTGTGAGAGAGACTGTGTGTGAGTCTGTGTGTGTGTATGTATTTGTGTGTGTATATGAGAGAGACTGTGTGTGTGAGAGACTGTGTGTGTGTGTGTATGTGAGAGGCTGTGTGTGTTTGCTTGTGTAACTCCGTGTCAGTGCAGCATCAGGCACAGGGCCTCTCTGTGCGGCCCGCGGTCGCTCCAGCTCCAGCTCGCCCTGATTGAAATTGAAGAACAGCGAGCGGCGCTCAGCCGGGCGGAGCCGCCAAGCGTCGGGCGTGCGGGGGGGCCGGGGGGGCCGGGGGGGCCGGGGGGGGGGGCTTCAGACAGACGTTGACATACGGGCGAGTCATGGAACTAATTGTTGTTTGAATTACCTGTTATGATCCAATGACAAATCCCCGCCGCACTCCCGCCACTGGAGCAGAAAATGTGGGCTGGATTGGTGAGATGTTAGCGCGTGTAAACCGTACTTCAACAAGATGGATAAATGCAATTATTGGGCCGGCCTGGAGAGCGAAAACCCATTTAAAGCTCGTAACGCTAAGCAGAGGCCGTGGTTAATTCATTTGGCCAATTTGCGGGTGATGTACGAGTGTTGGGGAGCATTAGTCAGGGGGGTTGGGGGGGGGTTGGCGGGCGGGGGGGAGAGAGAGAGCGCGGTATGGCGCTCTTAAGCTGTCTCTGAGGGCCCCCCCCCCCCCTCCATCTCCACCCGTTCCTCCCTTGTGAGTGAGTGATACAGATGGATGCCACGGTCTGAAATGCTCTAAAATGGCAGAAAGATGCACTGGGTGCAGAGAGAGGGAGTCGCTGTGCCAATGAGCCGGTAACAGGAAGCAGGAAGCGGACAGATAGGGGCGTCGGCCTCACCTTGTTTCACCCGCTCCCCCCCCCCCACCGGCAACAAACCGCACAGGATCCTGGGCCCAGAGCCCGCGGAACCCCCCGAGCCGCGGGGGGGGGGGCTGCCGGCTCGCGTGCCGTCCCCCGGAGCCGGAATCTGGCCTCCGTGAGTAGGCCGCGCCGTTAGCCTAGCGGCGTCCGTGACCCGGCCTGACTCCGGCGCTCGGAGCGAACCCTCCAAATGAGGCTCCGGCGGCGCTCGCCATCGAGTGGCGATTACGCAACCTCTGCCTCGCCGCTGCACGCAGAGCTCCCTCAGAGAGGCTCAGAAATGGCCCCGTGTCATTTCGGTCTCAATGATTTCATTTCGCTTGTTCATATTGTTGTGTTTAACTCTAAAGAGAGGCATGTTTTGTGTTTACAAAAAGCAGTAAATTGGTGAGAAGAATCTCACTTGAGGTTTAAGAGATATTTGAGGTGTTTATGTATATGAACACATACAGCTATGCAGTATATGTTAAGCAGTGAGCATTTTTAACAGCTGATGTTCCACAGGCGTTACGTCAGAATGATTTAGATGTGTGTTGTGAGCGTGCTGCGTTTGCGTGTTCGTGCGCAGGGTTTGCCAGACGGTGCGGAACGCGGGCGCAGCAGACGCGCGGGTCTCCGTGGCGCCCGCCGGGCGAGGCGGGGCCGCGCGCCCAGCTGTTCCACCGCTACGCCGGCGCGGACATGCAAATGCGGCGGTTACAGCGCGGCGGGCCGGGAGAGCCCGGCGCGGAGCCGCTTAGCGGCGCAAAAAGCCGCCGATAGCAAAAGCGTGGTGAAGGTTTTAATTTCTGACTGCGGGAGATTGGGGTTCGCCATCAACAACGACTCGAGGAGGGAGAGAGTGAGAGAGTGAGAGAGTGAGAGAGTGGGAGGAGAGAGTGAGAGGGTGAGAGGGTGAGGGAGAGAGAGATGGAGAGAGTGAGAGAGAGAGAGAGTGAGAGAGAGAGGGAGAGAGTGAGGGAGAGAGAGTGAGAGAGAGTGAGAGAGAGGGAGAGAGTGAGGGAGAGAGAGAGAGGGAGAGAGAGGGAGAGAGAGGGAGACGCCTCCCCTGCTTCTCATCTTTTTTTAACCTCGGCGGGTTCGCTCCGGGGTAGTTAGATCTGTGTCTGTGGCTTTAGGGGCCGCAGGATCGGCAGAGAGTTCATCACCTCCTTTCAGCCGGCGAGGGAGCGGAGGTCTGGCGTCCCAAAGGGGAGCAGGCTGCCCATGTGTTGCACGGCGGTTAGAGCGCCGGGGTTCATGTTGTACAGTGGTTTGAGTGCCGGGTTTCGTTTTGCATTGTTTAGTGGGTAGAGCACTGGGTGCGCTGCTTGGTGGTCGGAACACTGTGTGTCATATCATGCTGTATAGTGGTTAGAGCGGAGGGTGTAGTGCAGAGTGGTTAGATCACTGAGTTTCATGTTGTGTTGTAGGTGGCGTTTAGGCTGGAGTGGTGTGCTGCAGAGTGGTTAGATCACTGAGTTTCATGTTGTGTTGTATAGTGGGTAGAGCGCAGGGTGTAGTGCAGAGTGGTTAGATCACTGAGTTTCATGTTGTGTGTATAGTAGGTAGAGCTCAGGGTGTGCTGTATAATGGTTAGATCACTGAGTTTCATGTTGTGTTGTATAGTGGGTAGAGCTAGTGTGCAGAGTGTTAGTCCTGATTAGTGGTGTATGTGGAGTCAGGTGAGTGTGGTAGATCATAGTTCTGTGTGTTGTATAGTGGGTAGAGTGCAGGTGTAGTGCAGAGTGGTTAGATCACTGAGTTTCATGTTGTGTTGTATAGTAGGTAGAGCTCAGGGTGTAGTGCAGAGTGGTTAGATCACTGAGTTTCATGTTGTGTTGTATAGTGGGTAGAGCTCAGGGTGTGCTGTATAGTGGTTAGATCACTGAGTTTCATGTTGTGTTGTATAGTAGGTAGAGCTCAGGGTGTAGTGCAGAGTGGTTAGATCACTGAGTTTCATGTTGTGTTGTATAGTGGGTAGAGTGCAGGGTGTAGTGCAGAGTGGTTAGATCACTGAGTTTCATGTTGTGTTGTATAGTGGGTAGAGTGCAGGGTGTAGTGCAGAGTGGTTAGATCATTGAGTTTCATGTTGTGTTGTATAGTGGGTAGAGTGCAGGGTGTAGTGCAGAGTGGTTAGATCACTGAGTTTCATGTTGTGTGTATAGTGGTAAGTGCAGGTGTAGCAGTGTTAGAGATGATTCAGTTGGTAGTGGTAGAGGGTGTAGGAAGTGGTCACTGAGTTTCATGTTGTGTGTATAGTAGGTAGAGCTCAGGGTGTGCTGTATAATGGTTAGATCACTGAGTTTCATGTTGTGTTGTATAGTGGGTAGAGCGCAGGGTGTAGTGCAGAATGGTTAGATCACTGAGTTTCATGTTGTGTTGGAGAGTGCTGAGAGCACTGGGTGGGATATTGTGCTGGACAGAGTGAGCTGTTCAGTTTCGGTTTGGTGCCGCTAAGCTAGCGCAGAAGCAGAGTTATGTGTGAAAAGGGAAAACTGTAGCGAGGCGGGGTCACATTCGTTATGAAAGAGCACTGACAACAATCATAGAGCTGGAATGTCAGGTCAGTCAGAGGTGGTAGTAGTATTTGCCTCTGGTACTGTGGATACTGGACTGTGCCTCACGTTTGTTCATATGACATCACATTAATGTCATTAATTAAGGGTAAGGCTAATCTAATATAACATGCTAAACTGGAATACAGTGCAGGCAACATTGGTACTTTTAATTTCACTTCTTTTTCATGCAAGTGATTTAAAATTTGAATATGAGCCAAGCAAATGTAAGTTCAATGTTAATGGGCCACTTCGCTAACAAAAAAACATGGTTAATCTAGCTAGCCAAGCAGTTGGTACATGTAGGCCTAATCTTAACAAAATTTATTTTAATGAAAATACAACTTTTCTCAGTCCTTATGGTTAGTGTAGTGCCATTGTTGAAATTTGTGGTTTGGACGGAGTGTAGCACAGTGGGTACAGTTAGCAACAGTGGGTAAAGAACTGACTTTAAGAAAGGTAGCAGGTTCAATTCCAGAACTCCTTGTATTAGCAACTAACCGAAATGTCTTCAGTATAATCAGTTTAAATGGTAATGTAAAAAATTTGTAAGTTGCTCTGATAAGAGCGTATGCTAAATGCTAAATTAATGGTTGTATGTCTTCAGCGATCAGTGTGAAGTTGTCAGTTTAATTGGAAATAGCTAGCTGTGTGTCAGTATCTGCCACTACTATATAGATAAATGGTTATTAATGGAGTTCAATTACAAAATCTATTGACTAATCGAAGATGAATCTTCATGATTAATCTAATAATTTCTACATTTCTAACTTTTTTTAATATCTCATGATACCAGAGAATAAATAATAAATATTAGCCTATTACAGAGACTTGGTATGTTCTGTGGTGTTTCTGTGATGGGTACTGTAATTTTTTGTCACGTCTAGGCAAGTATGAATGTAGTTAAGGCAAGTAGATAAAAAAAAAAACGATGTGTTTTTTATTCTAACTTTCCAATTTGGGCAAGTGTGAAAAAAAAAAACTAATGTGGAATGGTGAGTTGTGCAGTGGTTAGAGTGATGGATTAGATTTTCTGTTGCATGTGCTGGGCGTGATGTTGTGTTGTGTAGTGGATGCAGTACTGGATGCGAGGTTGTGTTATATCGTTACCGTGATGCCTACCCCAGATTATGTGTAACCAGAGCCCCAGAGTCCGGTTTTAACGCCCACACTTGCATTTTTGGTTTTATGCCTGGCAACGTTGGGACATCCCAATACCCCCCTTCCCCCCCCAAACACACCCTACCCCTCCATCTCGCACGCCCTCTCTGGAGAACAACTGCCCGTCTCAGTACACCGGTGGAATTCTACACCCTCCCTCGAAAAGCAGCCTGGAAGGTTTCTGTACGGTGCTCCAGATCATCTTACAGGCCACGCAGCCCAGCAACCTCCCCCGCCCCCCCCCCCCCCCCGAACCCCCTCCCTGCTTGGGGGCCGATGACGCAGTTTCAGTCCGGACGGCGGGAGGTTTTCCCATGCAGCTAAAATCTCTGGGTTAAAAAGAAAAAGGGAAGAAGAAGCCGTGCCCTCAGGCCGTGCCCTTATAAGGTGTGCACCCTCGCTGGCGTGGGGTTTCGTACTGGCACCCTGACTGAAAAAATAATAACCAAGTCCAGTTTCTGAGTCGGGTTGATTTAGCATCCCGGTCGAGATCTACATTTTTACGGCGTCCGGCGGAAAGCCGCAGCGCCCCCTGTGGCTCTGGCTGAGCATCGTCACACTGCGGTGCACAGCCCTGCGTTTGCAGAAAGGGGAAATATTTATCTTGCATCGCCAGTGAGTTTTTCCCCTCCGGATGGATGCTCTGTGAATGTTAGATTTATTGCTCCCCATCGGCCCTTGGCCCCATGTCCCCCCCCATGGGCACCAGCCCGTAGGGGCCAGGACTGGACATTCTGAGGCCCCTAATTTGTTTTCTTTCTTTTTTTCTCTCTCTCTTTTTTTTTTAACCGTCCCTGTCAAGTTGAGAAGTGGCCAGCTTCAGTTGTGGGGATTTAGTCCAGAGGATTTCTGGTTCTGGTTCTGGTTCTGTGGTTGAACATACTGTGGTGCTGCAAGCCCCATGACCTGGTGAAGGGGTTTTTTTTTCATTGGAGGCACGCACTTTACTGCTAAGCCCCCCCATCCTGCTGAACCGTCTGGGGTGGTCCGATCTACACCCACCCCCCCGCACCCCATCTCTCTCTCTCTGTCTCTACCTCTCTCTACCTCCATTTCCATGTGCATTTCTTGGTGACAAGCTCGATTGTGAATTACGATTGGATGCTCGGATCCTGTGGTCAGAAACTGAGCTCTAATTGGTTGCAGAGGCATGTGGCACGAGAGAGACGTAGCAGCGAGCGAACCGCATCGAGCACCGCGCCATCGGGAGCGAACGAGGGCCCTCGACGCTCCCCGTAGACAAACCGCGGTGCCGAGCAGGCGCTCGTAAAACAAACTCGGAGAAGAGCGCACTTTCGTCACTTTTAAAACCGAGCTCATTATGTGGTTTGCCCGACTGGGCTATTTTTTATTTTTATTATTTTTAAGGCAAAGATTTAGACCGGGTCCCTCAGGAGAAACAGGGTGTATTTAGCGTCGATATTATTAAACCTTTCTGTTCTCTCCTCGCTCTCGACGCCCCTGCGCCTCCCGTGACGGACGATTGGACGAACCGCAGCTCGCCCGTCTCTCCCCCCCCTCTTTCCTCAGACTCCGTGTTTTGAGTCATTTTTTTGCGCGCGCCGTAATTCCGCAAATAACATCGGTAATGATTCGCCTGGGCTTAAAGCGATCGAGAGGCCGCCCGTTTGCCGTCTGTCTGGTAAGATTATTGTTTCCGTGTAATTAAAAGTGCGACCCCGCGGCTGTCGTGGGAGGCGCCGGCGAGGAGTTTGAGCCGCGGCTGTTTTCTTCGCCGAAGCGAAACTTAAAAACAAAACAAAAAAAAACGGAAAAACAAAACTGAGGAAATGGCTCGGCTGATAAAAATAAAAGCGAGGCGGAGCGGGGCTTGCGGCGGCCTTCCCTTCGCGTCGCGTCTGCGCCGAACGCGTTCGCGCGGCGCGGGGACGCCGTCCCGCCCCGCTTTTTCCCAGAGTTCAATTTGGGCGGCGGTGCGGCCCCGCGTAGTCCCCCCCTGATCCCTGTGAGCAGTCACTGAAACCGCCAGGGATCGGGAAGGGGCGGGGGGTTTGGGGGGGGGGGGTGGGGGTGCTGCTTTAACTCCTGCTTCACGTGTGGTTTTTGTTCCCTGTCCCTTTGGACAGTTTCCAGAGATGCAGGTCTGCTCTGTTTCTGCCTTCCTTACGGCCAATACCAAGGCCCCTGTAATTCCCCAAATTGGATTTCAGATTTGATCTTGTTGCGCGCAGCAAACAGAACATTAAAGGCAAGGAGATGTGGCTAATGACCCTGCCCGTGTGTGTGTGTGATTGTGTGTGTGTGTGCTCGTGTGCCCTTGTGTGTATGTGTGGCTTTGTGTGTGTGTGTGTGTGTGTGTGTGTATGTTAGCAAGAGGACATCAACCGCACAGAAAACTATCCTGGCTGGAGAATCCTGAACGCGAGTAAACGTGGACCAAGCGTTGAGGCAGTCCGCGCTGAACATAAAGCGCTGAACACGTCAGGGGAAGACTGAGGGACGGAAGGTAAACTCTTCTGAAAATGAGCTGCAGGAGCACGGCCGTGGAGGGCGTGGTCTTCTCTGGAGGAAACGCAGAAATAAAGATTCAGTTGCGCTGCTGTCGCTGGAAGTGACGGAGGTGGCACTGGGACGAGCAAATAACAGGAAGAGAAGGGGAAAGTCACACGGCAAAGAGGCAGACACTTCCGGTGCGTGGAGTCTGTTTGTTCTCTGGGTCTTCTCTTGTTTGTTACGTTTTCTGGATGAGCTCTGCCGTCTTGCCATTCGTCCTGCGATTCCGTTAGCCAGGCCCAAAGAGCACTGATACGTTGGGTCCAGGAAGGATTTATTCAGTTTTATTTATTGATTTAAAAAAAAAAAAAAAATTGGTGTAAGAATAAGACTGCCAAGATGGCCTTTTAATTGACATAAGCATACTGAGAGGGTGAGAAAAGGGATGTGAACAAAGTAACTATTCACACCGAATTTAAAGGCCAATAAAAATCAGGTCAGGAATCATGAAGGCCCGACAGAAGCCTAGTTTGAGTTTACAAATGGGCGAAGATGAATGGATCCAGTAGCTGACAAAGAATCAAATAACGCAAGCCATCACAGTAGTTACAAAAAAAAAAAAGAAAAAAACACTTGCTACTCACCTAAAATATTGGATTTCTGAGCGCCTTTGTCATGAAATATGCGATACAAGCCACTGACCAGCAAAGCTAAACAAAGGAAACGAGCAGCATCCAGCTTTAGGGCCCCAGTGAGGGCTGCGTCTGATAAGTATTTAAAAAAAAGCGGTTTTTCAGACGCTTTTTAAAACATTGACAATCTGGCCCTGTGTGTTTCTTCTTCTTTCCCTTAAGCCACCTGTTCAGGCTACGAGATGACCTCTCTCTATCTCTCGCTCTCTCTCTCTCTTCTTTCTCTTTCTGTCTCTCTCCTGCCACCTTAACCACAGACTCCTCCCGCCTTAACCACAGTCCTTGTAGAAGCCGTGATGAAGTGAAATGGTGATAATACTAACAGAAGCGGATCATGGGAACATTAAAGTGAATGAGTAACGCTTGCCCGTCGCTCCCGGTTTCTCTGGTCCTGCCGGGCAGAAATGTATGCTAGCCTATATCTTACTGTGTTTCTGCCATTTTAAAATGTCTCAACGCCTGTTTGAGCATGGCCTGTCCCCTTCGGGTAGCCAGATCTGCGAAAGCTGCTAAGTCTTCCTGTCTTCCCTCCCTCCTTCTCCTCCCTCTCTTTCTCCCTCCCTCCCTCCCTCTCTTTCTCCTCTCCTCTCCCTCCCTCCCTGCCTCCTTCCCTGCGCTCCGTGCTCCGATTGTCTCTCTGAACTGGCAATAAGTTGATTGCTTTACAGAGATGATGTAAGCCTTTGCCCAAGGGTACATCAGGTAGGATTTCTCCTGCTTTATCTTGTAAAGCCTAAATTAACAGCTGGTTTGGTTTGAGTTCTTCTGGATCTGACTAAAGGATTACACTCGGTTCTCATGTGAGTAAATCTGATTTGATTTATTGCAGGTCTATCAAAAAAGATCAATGACGGCTCTTTTGAAAGTAAATCCTTAATCGGTCTTCCCTCTTGCATGTCACTATTGTGATTTTTTTTTTTTCCCTCTCCTCCTCTCAGTCAGTCTCCCTCCCTCTCTTTCTCTCTCCCTCCGCATTTCTTTAACCCATCGCTGAGAAATGTGTGGTGAGCGTTCTGCAGTGTCAGTGATATTTCGCCCAGGTGCCTGTGGGGCTTTCTCTCATTAGTTAACCACCGCAGCAGAGCGAAGTGAAACCCACCTTGCTAACACCGGATGACAGCAGTTAGGAGGAAGCAGAGTTCCGCAGTCTGAATTTCATTTTACGGTACATTTTTTTAGATGCTTTTCCCCTATAGTGGTTGCGGGCCTGCGTAATGTGTGGTGGCTGCAGCTTTCTTCCTAAAGATGTACCTGGGTTTTCTTAATGCTGAATACAGCTCCTCAAACTGGAAGCGTTATTATCGAAGTTTGAAAGAACGGATTGAACCCGGCCCGAGCGCGCGGCTGCGCGGACAATCACGATATCCGGCAAGTCGGCAGCTCTCTCGAACCAAGGCCGCTCATTGTGTGAAGTAGCGCCGCTCGCGTTCCCTGCCCAAACGAGGCTTCGGATGAGACCCCCCCCCCCTCTACCTGTCCCTCCCCCCGAATCCCTGAATAGTCGGGCATTTATTTCTTTATTTTCTTTGTCAACAGCCACCACCGCATTATTATTTTTTTTGTTTAGTTTTGGGGCGAGAAGGCTGTGACGTTGCCATGGCGAACGCGAAGAGCGGCGTTTGAGTTCCTTGATGAGTCTTTGACTCGTCCAAGCGGCGCAGGACAAAAAGCAGCCGCATCTGAAGGGCACCAGGGTATTCTTACAGTGTGGTTGATGCAAACTCCAAACTGCGTTCTCCTCAACACCCCCCACCCCCACCCCCCCCACCCCAAAGGGGTAAGGAAATTGAAATCCAGACCACCCCCCGCCTTCTCCCCCAATATGTCCTGGCAGCTGCATTGAAATGAGATACAGTGATGTTATGTGTGTTTCTGCCCTCTGGTTCGTCCCCTTCTGTAACACTGGGCCCATTGTACCTGCCCCCCCCCCCCAAAGGCCCAAGCACGTTGCCCCCTTAACGATCCCGTAACCCCCACAGCGCCGGCCCCACACCCCCCCTCCCCCTCACTACCCTGCCCGCCATTCGTGATGACACTGTCAGAGAGGCGTGTGGGGGGGGGGGGTGGCGGGTGTCGGCCCAGTGTAATGAGGACTGAACATCAGAACACCAAGGCCTGTGGGCTGAAAGGAAAGGAAAAAAGGAGAAAAAAGAAGACTTGAAAAGAAGCGAATAGATGACAAAGAAAGAGCAAGACCTGCTTACCTCTCCTCTGTGGCTTCTACTGTCATACAGACATAAAATAATTTCACTTTGCATTTCATATAGCGTGTGTACGTGCGCATTTATTCATAGGCATACTCTGCCTCTCTCTCTCTCTCTCTCTCTCCCTCCCTCACTCTCTTAGTGTGGGTGGCATTCAATCGACATTTGTCCTTAACTTTGACTTTAAAAAGACTTTAAAGCAAGAATCAAATAAATTTCCTTCACAAATGCAATTTGGCGCGTTCAGCAATCGCTAACGCCGACTCTCCGGAGTTTCTGAAGAGACAGCGTACCGCCTGCTTCACCTGCAAGTCGGAGTTAAAGACCAGAGCTGAGCGAATGCAGGACTTTCTCCCGCCGTGCCAGGTACAGGTAGCTGTGCGTCTGGGGGGGGGGTGGCCAGGTTTTTGGGGGGTGGGGGTAGTTTCCTGTTTGTGGGGCGCCGGTCGTCCACGGCAGCAGGCGAGGGGCTCTGGGTCTGAGGCCTCCAGCTGCGGGAGGTGGGTTTCATTCCCACACACTGCTCCGCTGGCTGGTGGGGGGGGTTGGGGGGAGGGGTGGGGGTGGGGGGGGGGGGGCATGGGGGTCGGGCTCCTGCTGTTGAACTGCCTGCGTTCTCCCCAAGGTTCTGGGCTGTCTTCCCGCTCTCGCCGAACCGCCCCCCTTCCCCTCCTCCTCCTCCTCCTCCTCCTCCCTGCCCTACGCCCCCTTGCCGTCACCCTCCCCTCCCCCCTTCCCTCGCTTTGAGGACTCTGATTTGGTTTGCCCTGAAACACCAGCTTGTTTTCTGACACGTGCCGCCACCTTAAAGTGGGGTTCGGGGTGCGGGCTTGCTCTCTCTCTCTCGCTCTCTCTCTCTCTCTCTCTCTCTCTCTCTCTCTCTCTCTCTCTCTCGGGGCAGGTTGACGCCACACTCGGGCGTGTCACGGTCTGCTGTCATTTGTGGAAGCTGCTCCTGTCAGCGCGCCGGGCTTCTTTATCCTACTTCCCAATGGGAAAGATGCGTGCGTGTGCTGCCAGGCTGTGCACGTGTGCGTGTGTGTGTGCGTGTGTGCGTGTGTGCGTGTGTGTGTGTGTGTGTGTGTACGTGTGTGAGCGTGTGCATGCGAGAGAGAGACCAGGACTACCTTTCTGCCATTCTTGCCTGGCATGTGTTTATTTCAGTTATCAGCAGATAAACCCTCTTCCTTAAGAGAACGTAGGCACCAGGTTACCGCCGCACCCACCCCCCCGCCCTAAAATGCCGTCGTTTGACGGTACCTGCGGTCAGCAGCTTGCGACGCCCCTCGGCGCAAGTGGGCCGCAAGGAGCCTTTTCCTCCGTTGGTTTTCCTCCGTTAAATAGCCGGGTTTCTGTTGCATCACGCGCCGCGTTCCACGAGGTAAAAACACGCTATTCAACCACATTCCTCGCAAACCTTGTGCTGTTTTCCCTTTCTGTCTCACCCCTTCTCCCTCTTTCTCTCTCCTCCCTCCCTCCCTCCCTTGCTCTCTCTCTCTCTGTCCCTCCCTCCCTCTCTTTCCCTTTCTCTCTCTCTCTCTCTCTTTTTTGGCGTAGACTTTTGCATGTATCACAGACTGGCAGGCTAAGAGCCCGGGACTTCCCCACGCCACACTTCAGCGCTTTGATCTTTTCCTTTGGAGGTAACATCAAACGCGAGCAGAGAAAGGGAGCTACTACTGTGAACTTCAATGTTCGGCTTGATGGCTCGACTGAGGGCTTTTTTTTTATTTTTTATTTTTTATTTTTATTTTTTTTATTTTCGCTGGTGCTGCTGTACTGCTTCGCCTCGATTGACAAAAACCCACAGTTTGTAGCCAAGGCTTCTTCCCCCCCCCCCCCCCCCCCCCATGCATGTTAACCTTTATGAGATCTGAGTTGATCTGAAAACGTGCTAAATCTACATGTACGCAAAGCCAACGGGGCGTTTGGATCTAACGAACAAATGGGAAATCTCAGTCTCATTAACACAAAAACTGTGTTTTGGAAGAATCACGGTTCTCATTTTATTTGAAGTGAAAGCGATGACATGGGATGACACGTTGTGGGCTGGCGTCGGGCTGTTGGGCCAGTGGTATATTCCCCCCCACTCTGTATATTCAATTACACTTGCAGCAGTATCATAATCGTATGAGCAGGGTCTCTTATGAGCTCTGTGAAGAAAATCTGGATCTGTCTCTCCTGAATGGGAGCACATTTCACGATGGTTGGGTCCCTGGGTTTTCAGACGTGATAATTTACTACGGATGTAAGGGGGAGAGAAAGGGGGTGTTTTCTGCTCTGTAAATACAGGCATGAAGTGTTTAAGTGTATCTATAATTACGTTCCTCACCCCCCCTCCCCTCTTAAACACCATCTCGCTGCACTCAAATTAACATGGAAATGTGGGTCTGTCCTGTTACCCTGGCTGCTTTAGCAAGCCTGTCTTTCTGCATGCCTGTTCAGTTCTAATGCGCGTCAGCACGGTCGTCTGTTTCACTGGACCCGACCTGTGTTCATTCAAGCGTTAGCATGGCTGTGTTTCCCCAGGCCTAGCCTGTCTGAATACAAGCATTAGCATGGCTGTGTTTCCCAAGGCCTAGCCCGTTTTAATACAAGCGTTAGCATGGCTGTTTACCAAGGCCTAGCCTGTCTGAATACAAGCCTTAGCATGGCTATGTTTCAGCAGGCCTAGCCTGTTTTAATACAAGCATTAGCATGGCTGTTTCCTAAGGCCTAGCCTGTCTGAATACAAGCGTTAGCATGGCTGTGTTTCCCAAGGCCTAGCCTGTCTGAATACAAGCGTTAGCATGGCTGTGTTTCCCAAGGCCTAGCCTGTCTGAATACAAGCGTTAGCATGGCTGTGTTTCCCAAGGCCTAGCCTGTCTGAATACAAGCGTTAGCATGGCTATGCTTCACCAGGCCTAGCCCGTTTTAATACAAGTATTAGCATGGCTGTGTTTCCCAAGGCTTAGCCTGTCTGAATACAAGCGTTAGCATGGCTATGCTTCACCAGGCCTAGCCCGTTTTAATACAAGTATTAGCATGGCTGTGTTTCCCAAGGCCTAGCCTGTCTGAATACAAGCGTTAGCATGGCTATGCTTCACCAGGCCTAGCCCGTTTTAATACAAGCATTAGCATGGCTGTGTTTCCCAAGGCCTAGCCTGTCTGAATACAAGCGTTAGCATGGCTATGCTTCACCAGGCCTAGCCCGTTTTAATACAAGCATTAGCATGGCTGTGTTTCCCAAGGCCTAGCCTGTCTGAATACAAGTGTTAGCATGGCTGTTTCCCAAGGCCTAGCCTGTCTGAATACAAGTGTTAGCATGGCTGTTTCCCAAGGCCTAGTCAGTTTTATTACAAACATTAGCACGGCTGTGTTACTCCAGGCCTAGTTTGTTTTAAATGTGCACATAAGCCTCCCTGTCACTGACGTTGACTGAAGCCTCTGTCCTAGCTGTGCATTTGCGCCTGTCTCGTCCAGGTTCATGTCTGGTAAGGGGTCTGGCTGATCACTGGGAGTAGACCCAGCCTGATGGTTTTTTTGTTGAGACTGGTTGCTGGTATCCTTCAGAGTTCCCTCCATGCATTTGAGACACAGAGAAGGGTGGCGAGGTTGATATTCCATGGTTAAAGCGGTGTGTGTCAGTGGGACGGTACGTGGGGGAGGAGGTCTACCACGTTCACGGAGAACAGCCTCCTTTTTACGGGACGTGTCCCGTCCCCACCCCGTTCACCCGTCTGTGTTGCCAGAATGATCTTCGTTGGTTAAGGGGGGTTTGAGTTGGGGGTGGGAGGGGGGGGGGTTGGGGGGATCTCCCTGATGGGACCTGAAATGGGTTTTGGGTAGAGAGATCCTGCCCGTATGTCTGTTGCAGGATATTTAAACCTTGGGTCCCTCTCTCTCTCTCTCCCTCTCGCTCTCTCCTGTCTCTTCCTCTCTCTCTCTCTCCCTCTCCTCTTCTGCTCGCTGCTCTCTCTCTTCTCTCTCTCTCTCTCTGCCTGTCTCTTTCTCTCTCTCTCTCTCTCTCTCTCTCTCTCTCTCTCTCGCTCGCTCTCTCTCTCTCTCGCTCTCTCTCGCTCTCTCTCTCTCTCTCTCTCTCTCTGCCTGTCTCTCTCTCTCTCTCCCTCTCCCTCTATCTGTGGAAGGCTGTTTTTTCTCTCCTCGTAGAACCGAAGGATTAGGTTTCGCTCTCAGAAAAATGAGACGGTTAAAAGAGCGTATTAAAGATTTATCGATAATTGGCTGGTGTGATGATGTCTGTCAGCGGTGTTTGTGGACTGTGGAGGTTTTAGATGGATTGTGGAGTGATTGAGCGCTGCTGTAATTAGCCGCGAGTCTGTTCTTCTGAAAAAGCCAATGTCAGACCGCGTAGGGGCGGTCAAGGGTGCAGGCGGGGGGGTCGGTCGCGGGGGGGGGGGGGGAGACGGGAGGTGGTGGGGGGTCATTATAAGGGTTGATTTGGAGGTGAGGGGTTTGGTTCTTGGGGAGGGGGGGGGGGGGGGGGTCTCTGACCTCCGGTGTCACATTGCTGGCGAAGAGTCCTGCATTTTAATGAGCTCTAATAGCCGCCTGCGCTTAATTCGCTCCTTTATTTAATGTATATATTTATTATTCATTAATTTCATACTTATTTCATTACCTTTTTTTTGCTTGTGTGTGGCGCAGCGTCCTCTGCCCGGCCCGGTAAGGTGTTTGTTGGCGGGTGAAGAGCGAACTCGGACCCGCTGCGCTTTCCCGCCCGTCCCCGCGGCGTTGTCGCGCGGCGTTAGCGCGTGTTCCCGTACCCGCCGCGGCGTGGCCGGCATGCGCACGTACGGCGGCGCGGGGAAAGCGTGACCCGGCGCATCATCTGGAGGGCGCGGGTGGGGCGTCGGGCGCGTAAGCCTCCCCGCGGCGCTATAAAGTGTAGAAAATAAAATAAAGCAAACCCCGTAAGGACGCGCGCTTCGTTTCGGGCTCGAACCGCGGTCCGGACTGAGCCGGGATTCCGCCGGCCTTCGTCTTTGGCGGCAGCGCGAAACCGCGGTCGCTTTCAGGCGGTCGCCGTCTCCGTCGGCTGAAACCCGCCCTGAAAAAAGAGAGGCGTGAACTATGGGAAGGTTGTCGTGCTCTCTCTGACACGGGGTCGCTTGGTTTCACCCTCCCTCCCAAACCCCCCACCCCCCCCGCGCTCGGCGTCTGCTTCCCGCTCTATATTTAGAGCCGTCTGCAGCCGCGGCCATCGCCAGCGCCGTTCGCTCCGCCCGCGTTTCAAACGGCCGGCCGGCCGGCCGGTGCTCCGGCAGCTTCCCCCTGACGCCCCGGCGCTTGTAGTAACGAGGGGTGTGTGGGGGGCAGAGGTCGCGACCTCGTGACCCCGACCCCGCGTCCCGCCCGGGAGGTGGTCGGGTTCGCGTGCCTTCCTTTTGGTTTCAGGCAGAGTCCCGCGGAGCGGTGGGCGTGCCCGGCCGCGTTTCACCGCCCCGGTGCGTCTGCCGTCTGTGCGCGTCCTGCTTCTGCGCGCGCACGCTGGCCTGATTATCCACCCGGGCCCTGTTCTCCGAGACCTTTGGCACATGCCAAACCTCTTAGTGCGCGGAAGACCGATAACGTGACGCGGCGATTGCTCGCGGCGCTTGTTTCGCGCCGGCCGTCGGCTGCGCTGTTGGTTTCGCGTGTCCTGAGAGGCGCCGCGCGTGCTGAAGGTCCGAACGAATCGGTTCTTCGGTTCTGTCCTGACGGACGGGAAATTGAAACGCGAAGTCGCAGGCAGTCTGTTGTTTTCCTTTTCCCCCGAGCGGCGGGCTGGAGGAGCGTTGCATTAGGGCACCGAAGGCCTCCGTAATCTCTGTGTGTTTGAGTAGCGTGCCGTCACCCCGCCTGCAAAGCAAACAGCCGCCGAGGCGAACCCGTCGGCCGCCGACGCGGCAGGGCCGGCGCTCCGTGTCCCGTCTTGTTGTCAGCAGGGTGGCGGCGGGCGGCAGAGAGACGAACGTGGCGCTACCGGGCCTCGCCTCCCCCTCCCCCTCGTCCCTCGCTCCTTTGTTTCGGGGGTCTGAAAGTGTACCAAAGTTAACGGGCTAGGCAGCCCACCGCGCCGGCCTGCAGCCGCATCGATACCCGGGAAGCGCGAAAAAATCAGAAATACAAAGAAAAAGGAAAAAAAAAAAAATTTTCTAGAAGGAGGGAAAGGTGGAGTCGGGGGAAAAAAAAGGAGGGAGACCTTGCAGTGAGAACTCGGGGAGGGAGAGAGAGCGAGGGAGCGGGAAAGGGGGAGAGAGAGAGAGGGGTAGCGCCTTGTGCCCTGTGCTGTCAGCTGCAGGAAGCCCCTCGCGGTTCTGGCTTTGGAGTAAACGTGGGCCCGGCGGAGCTCCTCCTGCCCCGAGGCACTCAATCCGCCGGCCTTCCCACAATTCCACTTTTATTTTCCTGCTTGCGAAAATGCCTCTGGCTGTCAGAGCTGGTGGGGCCTTTTTTTTTTATTCTTTTTTTTTTTATTTACTCATAAAATGTGTATTAGGAGAACTAAGCAGATTTGAAGAGCCCTCGTGTAACCCTAACTTTCAGTTTTATGCCGACTTCTGGCTCTTGGCTCCACCCACGCCCCCACCCCCCCTCACCACCACCCCCCACCCCCGAAATCTTGCCTTCCTCCTCGTACGAGTAGTTCGATATGGAGGTCTCCCCCGCGTTAGTACCCCCCAATCACGGCTGCCCCTCCGCTTCGGAAGCTATTAGAGTGCGTTGTTATTTTTATTACACAGGATTGCGTCCGCGCTTGAGTTGCGGGAGGCGGGTTTATGCACACGCAGCGCTCCCGGCCCCGACGCCGCGGCAACGTGACAACGTTACTCGCCGCGCCTGGAAGAACGCTCGCCCTTCCGTTTCTCAATTAGTGCATCGTTACTGCGAGCGCTTAATATATAGAAAACAATCCAAAAGTGTATGCGTTCATTTATTTGCCTTCTAAATTAAATGGATTATTCTTTAGTAGATAGTAATGTACATAGCAATAAAGCGCACACACACACGTAAATACCACATGCATATATATACCTCGCACAAGTGTGTGTGTGTGTGTATATATATATATATATATATATACACACACACACACGTGACATATGATAAGCTTGTTTTTGGTGTTTGAAACGTACGTACACTTATGTAAATGGCCTGCGCTCGTTTGCTGGAATGTGTGTGAACGTTATTTTGTGCTGTGAATAGGTCAGGCCGTGTGACCAAGTGTAAGAGTGTGTTTTCTGTCTGCGAGCTGTGGCCCTGTCCTGTACTGTCCAAACCCCCCCTGTACTGACCCCCCCCCCCCCCCGGCAACAGGCCAGTTGCGTTTGTCTCGCCCTCGTGCCATAACTGCCACAAGTGTCGTTCGCCCCCCTCCCCTCCCCCCCATGCATGGCTGGAATGGAAAGCTCGGTCTCCGTGGCGACTCCGGGAGCTCCATGTGCTGGCTGTAAATTTTGTCCCGAGCGGGAGGCGGGTCGTTCTGGAATCGCTCACGTTGCTGAAATGCTTCGCGGCAGAGAGGCCGTGTCGCCGTCGCCACGCGTCCCCGTTCCCCTGCCCCGGGGAGCTTAAATGTCACGAGCCCCTGTGCGTCGCCGTAGCCCCCCCCCCCCCCGCCGCGCGTCTGCTGGCCGCCCGGCTCGCTACGGGCCGAGCCTCGCTTGCTGTTTCCCCGTTCGCTGGGCCTTTGGGTTAAGTGACCGCGGGATCCAGGGGAAAGCAGAGGCCAGACCTGAGCAGTAACGGCTCATGTTTTTGACCTTGACCGGGTAAAGGGTTGCCAGAGAGAATGAGACCCATTACTGCTGCTGCTGCACAGACTGTATCTGATGCCGGCCCCTCTCCCCCCTCCCCCCCTCGTCCGTGTCAGCTGGTCCGTCGCACTCGTTTATAAGTTTGCCGTCGTGCTTTGGAGGAAGGGGAGGGGCCAGCGCCGGGGGCCCGGGGACGCGGCGCTGGATCCGTAGCGTTTTTTCCGAGGGCGTTAGTATCAGCGTTATTGCCGATGATTCATTAAGCGCTCTGATGTCTGTCTGGCCGGTCGCCGTGGCGAGGAGATCCCGCTGGATTTGGTGGGGGCTTGTTAGCGCTGCGATGACAGCTCGCACATGCCAGGGTCACGCTGGAGACTGCGGCGTCCAATGGAAGGGGCCAAAGGAGCGCTTCACGAGACGAGGAAAACAAAATAACCAACTAAAGTTTTGCTAAAGCGCCGATTTGGGTACATTTATTTAATGGATTTTTTTGTGTGTTATGTGAAGTATGTGGATGGGTTCATTCCCTGGGTGTGGGGTTGCTCTGGCGATTTCTTTTCATTCGCTCTCCTCTCTCTCACTGCCATAAATTCAAATTAAAAAGCGCTTTATTGGCCGGAAATCTGTCAATGCCAAAGCATGCAGCAACATATCTGAACACAAATGCAGATGAAAAAGCGGCTGTGTATATGTTAGCATAATGGTGACCGCAAAAACAACGAAATATTGTTATTATTACTATTATTGTTTTTGTTACAATAATAGTAATAATTAATTATTGTTATTATAGTGTACGAAAAACAAGCTCTCCCTCTCTTTCTCTCTCTGGATAGTTCATGCGAGGCGTTAGATATTTCAGCACTTCTAGAAGGGTTTAGCTCCCTCCTCCTTCCAGTTCATCAGAGACAATTGAGTCATTCAGTTCCCATTGTGAGGCCTTTGGCACGGACGCGGGGGGGGATTAGACTGAGGGGAAACCCCTGGGTGTTTCTGGCAGGCGATGGTGGGTGTTGGCACTTGAGCAACGGGGCTGCAGATGGGAGAAGCCGTGGCCTGAATGGGGCAGAGGTCAGGGGTCGAGGGTCAGGGGGTCATGGGCCGA
The DNA here is from genome assembly GCF_018555375.3 of Anguilla rostrata. NCBI lineage: Eukaryota > Metazoa > Chordata > Actinopteri > Anguilliformes > Anguillidae > Anguilla > Anguilla rostrata. Next base: position 21,649,494 of record NC_057934.1, read on the forward strand.
CGTGCGTCGCGCCCGTCGTCCGCCCGTCCGTTGTCAGGTGCGTTCGTGCGGTCGGGGTGGGGGTGGGGGTGGGGGAGGGGGGCGTGCAGACCTGTTCCTTTCTCTGACTGTCACGCAGTGCAGCCTGCAGGATTGGTGCAGGAGGAGCCCCAGCGGAGGAGCGCTCGGCCTGCCTGTACATGCGCGTACCGCGCACTGTAATTCTCCGCTGCTTTTCAGTGTGATTGACGGGCCGCTGAGGGCGGGGCCCGAGGCGAGGGGCGGAGGCACAGGGTGGGGGTGGGGGTGGGGGGGGTGGGGGGGGGGGGGGGGGGGTGTGTCGCCTGTCTGAAGAGTTCCAGAGACCGCGAGTGTGCTCCCTTGCGTGCGTTTTGAAAGAGCACAACAAATGCGCCTGTTCGGACGCACCCTCCAAAACAAGGCGAAGAAAAGCGCGAGCTCGGTCGACGCTCCCGCCTTATTGGCTGCGGCCACGCGGCTCCCTGCGGCTGGGGCCTGCGCCCCTGCGGTTAAAGACGCGCCGGCGCGGCGACCGGCGTTCCCTGCGCCGTTTCGTTTCCTGGATTCGACCTCCATCGGAGACACCCCTGCTGTACCCCCCCCCCCGACCCGTATTTTCCACCAAGCTGGAAAATTACGAAAAATAACAAAACAAATAAAACTGGTGATAATTGTTGCTTTGTCACTTTACCTGACAATTAAGTCCGCTGAGCCGGAGGAGGGTGAGTCAATAACTCCACTGCAGCAGAAACCGCAGGCCGGTATCCTGCAGTGAACTCGCCTCATTACGCCATCTGCCATTGAGCAATGCTTCTGAAAGAGGGAGTGTGAGGGGGGAAGAGAGAGAGAGAGAGAAAGAAGGAGAGAGAGAGAGAGAGAGAGAGAGGAGAAGAGAGAGAGAGAGAAAAGAGAGGGAGGGAGAGAGAGAGAAGAGGAGAGGGAGAGGAGGAGGAGAGATAGAGAGAGAGAGAGAGAAGGGAGAGAGAGAGAGAAAGGGAGAGAAAAGAGAGAAAGGGTCGGTCTGTGGCGCAAATGTTCAAGATCGGAACGGTGTATGTTTTTTGTTTTTGTATAGAATCCAGAATCCAGAGGCTGTGCCCTAATGTTTTGGGGTTGTGTGGCTGTAACTTTTTTTTTTTTTTTTTTTTTTCCCCAAGTGAATGTAATGCACAGTGGGTTCTAGCTGTGTTTTCCTGGGTGGGGCTGGGGGTGGGCTCGGGGTCGGGGATTTCACCCATTCACCTTTTTTCCCCCCCCTCATTTTACTCAAAAACCTGTTTCTGTTTAAGTTTGGAGAAATGCATTCCTGCCAAGTTGAGCTAAGAAGATTGACTGCCTCCGTTTCGCGGGCAGCGCTTGGCGTGTTTACGGGAGCAGGCGCTCCGCTGCGGAACTCGCCAAGCAAGTTTCTGCGAGGCGCAAGCCAAGGTGCTGATATCGATACGTAAATCAAGCGGCTGAAGCCAGCTGTCGTTTCTCGAGGGATTACAATTTGGATAAAATGCAAAAAAATAATATTTAAAAAAAATGCACACTTTAAAAGTAGCGGAGGCGGGGCTGTGTCTGGGTGGAGTGGTAGGAGATTCAGGCTCGCTCTTGTGCTCCTAGTTTGTTTTTTTAAATCCCAGCCTGTTGTGGATCTCCTGGTTGCTTTGCAGGTCAAGGTTTGGGGACAACTGCCTTTAAAAGCTTTCAGTGGGCTCACATCCGATGTGGTACAGATCAGGGATCCAGTGGGGTATGGCAGGGGGATCCAGTGGGTATGCAGGGGGATCCGTGGGTTGGCATGGGATCCAGTGGGGTATGAGGGGATCCAGTGGGTAGGCCAGGGGGGATCCAGTGGGGTATGGCCAGGGATCCAGTGGGGTATGGCAGTGGGATCCAGTGGGGTATGGCAGGGGGATCCAGTAGGGTATAGAGGGGGGATCCAGTGGGATATGGCATGGGGGATCCAGTGGGGTATGGCAGGGGATCCAGTGGGGTATGGCATGGGAGATCCAGTGGGATATGGCAGGGGGATCCAGTGGGGTATGGCAGGGGATCCAGTGGGGTATGGCAGGGGGATCCAGTGGGGTATGGCATGGGAGATCCAGTGGGTATGGCAGGGGGATCCAGTGGGGTATGGCATGAGGGATCCAGTAGGGTATGGCAGGGGGATCCAGTGGGGTATGGCATGAGGGATCCAGTGGGGTATGGCAGGGGGGATCCAGTGGGGTATGGCATGAGGGATCCAGTGGGTATATGAGAGGGGACAACAGTGGTCAGCAAGATCCTTCGGTCTCATTGTGCCTTAGCTCGTTCTGGGAAATCGCTGTAGAAAGGTAGGCATTGGAGGGAGAGTATAGTGGAGATCTTCTGATGGCATTCATGCGTTTGTATTGCCATACTAAGTAGGAGCTGTCATGTCTCTTATCCTTTTGTTTGTTTATGTAACTCTTGAAAGTAGGTTTTTGCGTGTTGTGTGTCTGTGTGTGTCTGTCTGTCTGTCTGTGTTTGTCTGTGTAAGAATGCTGCTGTTCAGGGTGTTCCATATTGTTGGCAGTAGTATCTGTGTGCTTTACTACTCACTGTATTGTTCATGCAAAGGTATTTCACACCTTCCGTTTGGCAGCTGAAAACAGTTTGCTATTTTATATTTTAGGTTTTCTATTTGCCATTTTGACAGTTTCTCTAAGTAAACTTGTCTAATTAATTTATTTAGATCGGTTCCTTTTCCCCCCATTTATTTTTCATGTTCTAAGTAAGCGGGATTGTTTTGTTTGGACTTTGGAAGCGTGCCGCGCTGACATCACACGGCGGGGGGGAGAGAGAGTGCCGCGCGTGAGGCCCGTCTGCCGAGGGCTCGCACGGTTCCAAAAAGGTCAGGGGTCGCCGGTAGGCTGGCGGCGGGGGATGGCCGCGAGCGGGCAGGTGGCCCAACCCGCTGAACGCAGCTGAGGGGGGGCGGGGGGACACATGATCCTGTCCCCGGCTCCCGCCGGCGTGATACGGAGAGCGCCTGGGTTAATTTATCTCCGCTCTTCGGAGGGCGACGGCGGGTCGCGGCGCGGAGAGGAACGCCCCGGTCTCTCCTGCGCGAGGCGCGCGGCCCGCGGCCCGCTTCTCCACGGGCGGGGTCCTGAGCCACGGCGCGTTGGGCGGGGTTAACGGCGTGTAGGTGTGGTGTAGGGCATGTGCAGGTGGGGTGTAAGGAACGGGGTGTGGGGTTTAACTTCGATAGCGTGTTTAGAATGAGTTGTTTCCCCCTGTAATGTAGCTGAAGGGCTTTGTTTTTTATCTTGCTGTTGTTCAGTGTTAGCCCCGGCCTACTTTCGTTATAAAGGCCCCAAGACTCCACTGCCAATGGTGGTCTAGTGACCAGTGGAGGACCGGAAAGCACTGGCCTTATTTACTAAAAGTATAGGTTTAAAATTTTAACTTAACTTTCTCCAAGTATACCGTCACTGCCTAACAGGCAGCATTCTGATTTCATTTGACAGATGTTGTTAGATAATAACCCCCCCCCCTTGCCCCACACCCCCAACCATCTGCAGAAGAAGGTTACCATGGTGTCAGCACATAGGGGGTGGTGCAAGTGGTGTGTTAGTCTGTCGACCGGTTTGTAAAAACATTTTTTTTTCCTTCTTTCCCAGTAGTTTGTCGAGAAGACCCGGCAGGTCTTCCTCTTGTTTTATTGGCTGTCACACACTTCCCTGCAGTTGAAGGGAAAGCGGAGCCTCTTCATTACAGATACATTCTGCCCCGCAGGCCCTGATCTCAGAACAGCGTTTACCGCGCATCATTTGTTTGGGCCTGTAACGTGGGGCAGTGCTGACTGACCCTGGATCTGTGCCGTCCTTTCGGTTTCACCGCGTGAACCGCGGCAGAAGACCGGGCCCGGCTGATGTTCGGCCGCAGCCGAAGCCGCGGTCGTTCGGTCGCCGCGGGGGATGTTTTTAGAAAAGCGGGGCCCAAGCGCAGGCCTGCGCACGCCAGCCGAACACCGCTTCCTCTCGCCTTGAGGTCTGGAGTCCTGCCGCCGAGGTGCGGAGTGTGCTCCGGGAAACGAGGCGCGGTCTCCGCGAGCCCCGCCCGCCGCCGAGGAGCCCGGCGGCCGCCGTCTGTAGCGGTGCCGTCCCGCCGCTCGCGCCCGATTGGCCCACTGGCCTTCCACGACTTTGCGGGGCAGTTATTTGAAATTTGGGAATTTTCCACATTTTTTATTTTTATTTTTAGTTCCCCTCTTTTTTGGATCTGTGCTTGTTCCACCCGCACTTGTGAGTGGAGCGCTGTGGCTAAAGAGGATGCGTTCTGCTGATACACTCTGAGCCAGAGTTTTACACTCGGAAGTGCACACAGCACTGCAGGAAAGATTTAGCGCAGGTCGGAGGATACCTCTTGGAGAAGAGAAACCGAAAGACATCGACTGTCTCTTGGCCTCTTAATCACAGGGGATGATGACTGTGTCTTGCACACAACCTCACCCCCCATGCGGACACACACATGCGCACACACACACACACAGAAACTGGAAACATTCAGACGCTCGCATACTATTTTTCTCCCCAGGTACACACTTGCGTACGCGCGTGCATTGTGTGTGTGGGGTCGTTAGGCCGGGCGTTGCGTGCGAGCGTTGTTCGGTGGGTAAAGGCAGAGAGGGCCGTGGCCGCGTCGGTTGCCGCGGCAGGCCGGCGGTGGAGGGCGGATTGGGGCGGCAGCGCTACGATGGGCGCGGCAGCAGCGTGCGCGGCCGGCAGTTGCTTGGGCTGGGCCGCGTGGAGGCGAGCGGTGGAGGGCGGATTAGGGGCGGCCGGCGCAGCGTCTCTCCGCAGGCACGCCGCGCCGCCCATCTGCTTTCGCTTTGCTCTCTCAGCGGTGGGAGCAACGGCCTCATTTCCTCCAGCCAGCGCGCTGCCAGAACAGTCGCAAAGGCCACCCCCCCCCCTCCTCCCCAAATCCACCCCTACGCATCATTCTGACCCCCCCAACCCCCAGCCCCATCCCTCTGCCCCATGTCTCTTTCCCAGACTCTTTCAGGGGCAGGAAGTGCTGTCAAAGCATGCAGGTGACCGGGTTGCCAATACAGGTTTTTTGGAATGTTTTTTTTTTTTTCTTCAGAATTCTAAGTCAGTGTTCTAGAACTCCATTGCTTTCGGTTACCAGCGCTGGTTGTTACATCAGCATTAGAACGTTCATTTTAAGAATATTATAATCGCAAATCACACTTGCACCTTATAGGGTTACGTAGGTTTTTCCCTTTTATTTTTAATGCGATGATGCTTCCCCGGAGGGGTGGGTGTACGAACTGCGGTGCAAGGCCCTTCCCACATCGCGTTCGCTTGGCTGTTTCTTGGGGTGCGCGGTTTCCCATTGGATAGTGCCACCCGCTCACTCCCATTGGCCTGCTCTCTGGAGGGCCGGCCCCCTCTCCAGCCTTCAGGGCGACCTCAGATGGCTGCGATGCTCCCTCTCGCTGTGGTGATAGCTTATCGGCATGGGAACGTGTGGCCATTAAGGCGAGAGTTAGCTTGGGGGCGCCAGCTCAGCGGCCCACTTGTTGAGCGGTGTAATGCGTTGGAGCCGGGGGGGGGCGAGGATGCTGGGTGACACTGATACACGGACATCGGTGTCCCATCTGATTCACCCCCTCCTGTTACCAACCTGAAGAGGGGTGTAGGGCCAGAGCTGGGGTTTTTTGAGATTAGGGTTTGGGTTTTTGTTTGGTTTCAAGCTTCAGGTTTGGGTTGGTGGTTAGTTTGGTTATGGAAGTTTGTACCCGCTCGTGCAACCACTGCACTGCGGAAACTTTTCTTATGGGCTGGCATTTGCAGTCTCGCCTCATGGTTGTTTGTCTTATCACGAAAATGGTAATATTAGGCAGGCTAAAGGATGCGGGACACAAACTTGTGGGAAAGTGTCATTCTGTGTCTCGGGGGCAAGGAAATCTGACATCTGGAAAGGCAAACTTTTAGATGAGTAGGTTTTTTTTTGGAATATTTTTTTTTTCTTCTGAATCACATGTCAGTGTTCTAGAACTCCATTGCTCTCAGCTGTCAGCAGTGTTACATCTGCTTCTGAATGTGCAAGTTAAGAACACTCTAATCTCATTTTAGTGATCTTACACCATAAAGGGTTAATTTTTGCAGGCCAGCTGGATCATGTTTTTATTTAAGGAAGTACTGGGAAATTAGCTGGCTGCCTGCTATATGAGGCATAATGAGGTTTAAGGTCTTTATTGTAAAGTGGAGAGTGGCAGGAAATTGAGCTTGGTGAGGGATCATATTGTTACGCCTCTTTGGTAATTCTCTGGTAATAGAGTGGGCGGGGCAGACAGAGTGTGGGCGGGGCAGACTGTGTGGGTGGGGAAGACAGAGTGTGGGCGGGGCAGACTGTGTGGGTGGGGCAGACAGAGTGTAGGTGGGGCAGACTGTGTGGGTGGGCACTTTAGATACCGGACTTGGAAGAGGAATTTGAAAGAGTGGCCACTTAATTCTCCAGCACCTTGATTATTTAATTTCGTTAGTTAATTAGTTTCTAAAAAATGAATCTGTGTGTGTCTGTGTAAGCCCCAGTGCCTTAGTGCTGGCAGCAGAGTCTCGGCATGTTAGGATGCACTTGTGTTTAATTACGTTTTGGAATTGCGTTTTTTTAGTGGAACTGGGCAAATAAATGTTATGACAGTGTTGCACAGAGGAGCATTAGACATTGTATGAGAGGGATTGGCTGAATAGAGGTGTCATTACTCTGAAATAATTCAGAATTACCCCCCCCCCCCCCTCAACTACAAATTCAGTGATATTGCTGAATTAGGAGATATGTGATTTAAAAAAATAAAAATATATATAGATATATTCCAACCAATTCCAAATGTGATGATTCATCAAAAGCCTCACTTCCTCAATCGCAGCTCATGTGCCATCCTTTCCCTCCTGAACTTCATTTGAATTCCTTTTTTTTTTTAAATCATGTGATCATTTTTTGGGAAATATTTGCTTTCTTTTTTTTTAACGCTCATTTGTTTCTGTTTTGTTTTTCTTTTCTGCATTGTTAACATGCTTATTCTTTGTTTCTCCGTTTTTTTGTTTCTTTCTGCCACTCAGTACCTGCAGATGAAATGGCCCTTACTAGATGTTCAAACAGGAAGCCTACAGAGCAGACAGGCCCTCAAAGACGCTCGCTCTCCATCGCCGGCACACATTGTTGTAAGTAACACCCGCTAGTCATTATGTTTACCTTTTTTTAGACTACTTCTGTCTGTTCCTTTTGCACCCTTCTACGTTACTACCTACACAGGCTTCTGAGTGAGAGACTGGGACGGATGTTATGATGTCACGCTGGAGGAGCGCCCTCGTTCCCCTCCTTCGTCCACTGGAACGCGGGCGTTGAATTTGTCGATAATTCGCTAAATTCGGTAGTTTTTGTAAAAGTGCTTTTTTTTTTTTTTTTTGGGCTGTGGAACTGATGCATTCTGGGAAAATGCCACTGCTGCTTTAAACAAGCTGCCCCCCCCTCCCCTCCCCTCCCATGCGCGGAAAATAGAAGCAGCGCACTTTCGGCGCAGCGTAGGCTCGAGTCTGCCTCTAGACGGAAGCCCCGGTGCATTCTGGTCCTGCTTCCACGAACGCCTACCTTTAACAAGAAGCTGGGAGGCGCGGGGACGCCGCGTACCTGTTGAACCAGGTAATTAGGCGAACAAACTTAGGAGCCAGCCCCGCTTATAAAGATGACCTGCTGCTCTCTGGAATGTTTATTCTGGTTTTATGAGCGTGACTCGGGCCGGGTTACGCTGGGGCTGCTTCGCTTCGCAGTTTTAATGAACAAAAAAAAAAAGCAAAAATGAATCCATAGAGGAAAAGCTGACTGGCTCGCGGTCTCGAGACACTGAACAGGATGTTTTCAGTGAGAAAATGTTTTCACCGTGGCTGTCTGTCAAAAAAAAAAACAAAAAAAAAAAGAAAGATCAATATTGATAGCGCGTGTGAGTCTACGCCTGTGTTTGATTAATTTCATTTACGTGTGGGAAAAGCCAGTGAAGAGAGAACCGTGTTTTTTTGGCTTTATAGCGTTTTGTGGTAATAAGAGCAGATGGTTTGTTATAATTGAGAGAATCGAGGTTGTGGTTCTAACTTTGCCTTTTTTTAAGTCTTTGTTGTATTTGGATAAAGTAGCACCTTAAACTGTCTTAACAATAAGACATACGTGTCTGCAAAGGATGCCTTTTTGGGGGGGAAAGTGGCCTTTTGGAATTTCTAAAATAAATAAATTCTCATTTTTACATTCAGTTAATTAAAAGTTAGCCATAAGCAATTCAGGCAGTTAGTTTTTTTTAAGCCCTTTTCAATTATTTATTTTTTAAAAGTCTGACGTTAGAGGTGCTTTGCATCTGTATGACAAGGTCCCATTTTGGAGCTTTGCCTTGAGCCGCAGATAAAGACAGATCTGGCAAACCGGGGGGGGAGAGCGACAAACAAAAGAACCGCGGATTTCTGCCAATTTGATCCGAGCAGCGCTAAAAATAACCCTGACGGTAAAACCGGGATCATTTGAAACGGAAACTTGTCAAAAGTTACACGGCGCTCCGGAGTGGTGCTGCCGGGTGCGGTAATAAACAAAAAAAGACAAAGGAAGAGGAGAAGTCTTTCCCGTGCAGAAACGTGGTGGCACCGGTATATTTTCTGCTTCTCGGGGGTTTAATGGGGCCAGCCCACGTGCTTATTTTAAGACGAGAGAGAACGAGCAAGGAAAGTTATTTTCACGGTGCTGTGAAATAAAAGCCCGAGGCAGTTAACTGGCAGGTAAATATTTAAGTTTCATCCTGCTCGAGAGTTGGGCGTTATAAACGCTTATCAAGGTCGCTCTTTTATTGCTGCTCAGGAAGGGGCGTTTTGTAAGACGGGCGTTGGAAGTTGCCCCCGGTTGACTGGGCGTTTTGGAAGACGCGCCTTAGTCCCGACGTACGTGTGGAAGTGCCGCTCGTTAAAGTTCGCGAAGCGGCCCCGTTTGCCACAGTTTGGCGGGTTCGTTTCGGACAGGCCTGCATTTGTAACACCGTGAAAAACATTGGGGAGTGTGGGGGGGGTGGGGTGGGGGGAGGGGGGTCTGGGGGTTGCAACAGGTCGCGAGCTCATTCATGTTACGGAATCAAACGTGAAGTGCATCGCCTGTTGTCTCTTTCTTGGAGAGTTTACGCCTGTTTGATTGGGCGTTGCAGCCGTTTGCATCATGCCGTGTGGACCTTCGCACCTTTCCAGCGATTTGTCTGGCCTCGCAGTGCGAGAGGGAAATTGTGGGCTCGGGAGTTGTATGCAGGGGGGGGTCATTTGTGTTATTTTGCAAGGTTCCCCCAATTACCCCAGGGGACGACCCTGCTCTGCAGTCAGATAATGCCCCCTGTTTATTACCCCACCCCCAGCATGTTCCTCCTGTTAATAATGTTCCTCCTGTCTGTTAATAAACTCCAGTGTAAACAGTAGCCCTTTTTTTTCTGTTTTTCTTTCGGATGGCGAGAAATGGGACACGGTGACCTTTCGAGTGAAGAATGTGCGTCTGAACCGGCGAGATAAGACACCGCAGATAGCCCAGGGAGATAAGGAGCAGGATCCGAAGTTCAAGTGTCTCTTAATAAAGGGAGAGAGATGCAGAGAGAGAGAGAGAGGGAGAGAGAGACAGAGGGAGAGAGAGAGAGGGAGAGAGATGCAGAGAGAGAGAAAGAGAGGGAAGGTGAGAGAGAGAGAGAGAGAGAGAGGGAAGGTGGTTGGAGCGAGAGAGATAGAGAGAGTGAGAGAGCAGATTGGGTGAGAAGGAAAAGGAGAGAGAGAGAGAGGGAGCTAACAGGATTATGGAGGCCAGAGCAGACGGTCAGGTGTGGCTTTGAAGGTAGAATCGGCAGTAAAGGGGTTCGGGCCCTAATTCGACCGCTCCCTCCCAGGGCACGCTGCTCCCTCCTGACCACGCCCCGGGTCCCCTGCACCTGCACCCTGCACCCTGCGCGCGGGTCCCGAAGCGACCGTGTCATCGGCCGCCGCGTAGGCGGAGCTCCGCCCCTTACGCGGAGCTCCGCCCCTTAGGCGTCTCCCTCCACCCGCCTCAGAGAGCCGGAGCGAAACGCACCTCTGCGCGTCAGACTGGGCACACCGTCTGCCTCACACGGGCTCACTGCGCTCAGTGTCCTGCTCCTCATCATCATCGTCATCATCATCATAATAATAATAATAATAATAAGACTGGGCACACCGTCTGCCTCACACGGGCTCAGTGTGTTCAGTGTCCTGCTCATCATGGTCTCATCATCATCATCATCGTCATCATCATAATAATAATAATAATAATATTTCAAGGTAAATTAAGATTATATGCAATTCAATTAAATGTTTTGAAACTGCTGAACCAGTTTCAGTTTTGTGCCAGTTTTATTCTAGTGTTAATTTGTAAAAAAAAAAAAAGAGAAAAACATTTTTTTTAAGAATCTTGTTTTTGATTTTATTGTTTGTCAGATATTTTTTTTTCCCATTAAGAAAAAGTGAGAAAGAGAAAAAGGGGCAGAGAAAGGAAAGGAAAGAAAGCTCGGGGACAATGTGAAAGGAGAGTGAACTCGCCGGTCCCGCGGGAGCATTCAGGCCCCTTCCTCGGCCAATGGGAGCGGGCGGGGGCGGGGACGACCTCCCCTGAGTGAAGTGACAGGTTTTGACGTGAAGCAGCACGACGCCGTCGCTTCCGCCATTCAGAGAGAGCGACCCCGCGCATAGAGCCGCCCGCCGCATTCCTGCACGCTCGCGCGACGAGCAGGTGTGAGCCCCCCCCCCACCCCCCCGCCATTATGGGAACGGGCCCTCCTTAAAGCCATAGGGGGCTAAATCATTTTGGAGATTTTGCCCCCCTCCTCCTCCTCCTCCTCCCCCCCGCTCCCATTGACACATCCGCCTCTACTTTAAGCGTGAACCTCGGATCAGCTACCCCGTTTTCTCACCTCGAGATTCGGGGGTCAGGATTCGTTAGGTTTCCTAAGCCGATCTCGGTTCCGTTGTTTATGGGGGCAGACGGTCTCTCCAGGGGTTTTTTTTTTTTGCTTTTTAATGAAAAGGCGGGCGCCGGTGGGTAATTTGGGAAGGGTTGCATTTGGCAGGTCGGGATTAGTCTGATAATCTGGGATTTCCGGCCCGTTCAGCGCCCGCTGCGTCCGATGGTGTACGGCCGTCGCCCGTCAGGAAGAACCGCCAGTCGGTCGGGTCAGAAAACGGGTTTCCGTGGGCAGGCTGGTCAAACCGCGTTCAGCGCTAACAGAGAACGATCTGGATCTGTGAATCACACCCCCCCCCCCCCACCCCCCCACCTCGACCCACACGTGCCAACCGTTAATTTTTCATCCTAATTCTTTTCAGTTTGTTTGAAGAAATGTAAACCAGGCACGGTACTTGTTTTTAAGTTATCCGGATGTCTGACCGACAGCCAGTCGTGTGGGTTTAGGAGGGAGGGTTTGACCTTGCCTTTGACGGACGCCTTTAGCAACAAGGCTTCGTGAGCCGCCGTAATGGGCGGAGCCAACGCGTGCCGTCAGTCACCAGCTCGCAGGAAACGCGGCATCGGACACGTCACCGCTGGTCCGCGTCTCCGCCGACATCGGGGCTTTGCGAAGCTTCGTCTCCTAAGGCGAGCGTCGATGAACCCTGAGATTGAACCTGACCCAGCTGTTGAACCGGGTCCACCCCCTCCGTTGACCCCCCCCCCACCCCCTCCCCACCCCAGATAAGGGCTCCTCAGCAGGGTGACCAAACGAAATGAAATAAATAAAGTAAATAAGCGGGGTGAGACCTGGCGCTCCCGGCCTGCCCAGGGCAGCGTGCTGGTGTGTGTCAGGTTTTAATGATAGTTGTTAAAATTGACATGCTGGGAACTGGGGCAGAAAAAGAAAAAAAAAAGGAAAAAAAAGTCCTTCCCGAGGAGTCTTGTTTGGCCGGACAATGTCTCCTTTGTTTTCTTGGGCATTCACTGGGCTGCAGGCAACGGGGGAATGTTAACCACTTCCTGCCTGGAGCTGGGCGGTCGCGCGCGAGCGACTGAGCGAGCGAGGGAGGGAGGGAAACGGAGAGACAGAGGGAGAGAAACGGAGAGAGAGAGAGAGAGAGAGTGAGAAGTTCATTGTACAGCACCGTTGGTCTTAATTACGAGAGCAGGAACGCGAGCGGGAAAGTGTGGCTTACGGGACCTTTTCGGTAATGCTGCGCTCCTTCAGGTGGTGCAGGTGTAGTTACAGCATTCCCGACTCCTAAGTTTAAAACAATAAATAAAAAATGGGGAGTGGGAGAAACAAAAGTTTGATGAAAGGGGTTTGATGCAGGTAGGAAATGGGCACCATAATCTCCCAGCTTCTGGCCGTAGCTAGCAGATGAACACGGTCAGGGTCAGCGTTTTAATGTATATATATATATTTAGTATTATTGTTTGGTTTTTTGTAGGACAGAGCATACTTTAGGCTTTGTGTTTCCTTTAGAGCTGTGCACCTGGGCTGTTCTGATAATAGCTGTGAGCAGCAAAGGCCTCGCCACACAGAAGCCCCTCAGCCGCTAATGAGCACGCTCAGCCCCGCTCCCCTGACCAGACACCAGCCCAACTGTTTCTGTGGGGCCTCTCTCTCTCTCTTTCTCTCTCTCTCTCTCTCTCTTTCTGTCTCTCTCTTCTCTGTCTCTCTCTCTATCTCTCTCTCTCTCTCTCTGTCTCTCTCTCTCTCTCCCCCTCTCTCTCTCCCCCTCTCCCCCCATCCCCCTCCCCCTCCCTCCTTCTTGCTCTCAGACTCCACCCTTTGTTTAGCAGAAGGACAATGAGGCGTCAGTAGGCCCCACTTCAGGGTGTCAGAGGTGTCGAGATGCGCCTGAATGACCGCACGCATGACATCATTTGGCGTTGTGGCGAGGCGTAGGTAACGGTTACTGAAGGGTTGGGGGGGGCAGGGGGGGGCGAGATGGACTTTGGCGGGCGTTGACAGCGTTGCATTCGTAGCAGTCGACAGACGAGTCCGTTTTACAATCGTTCATTTGGGAAAACGTCCGGAGAGGGGATTTCGCCATGTTCGACTGAGGTCTGTCCAGGGAGGCGTTCCTTCACTCTAACCCGTCCACCGACCGTCTCACCGACCCACTGCGCCAGCTCCCGCAGTGACGTCTCCCGGCCACTAGGGGTGCTGAGCGGTGCGTGTGGGCAGGCAGACGGGCGGGGGGGGGGGGGGGGCAGCCCGGTCAGCAGTGCATCGCCGTAGCGTAGCCGTTACGTAACTGTGTGAACCAGGGCAGGCGGGCGAGCCCGTGGGAGGGGTGGGAGAATGTTTGACTAGCGCGGGGCGAGGGGCGCTCCTCACGCGCGCGTCGCCCCTCCTCCGCCCGTCCGGCCTGTCGCGCCGTATCCGAGGACGACGGCTCGCTAGCAGCCCAGAGCGGAAACCAGTAACGTTTTTTAGCCGTGTAATTTGCCGCGAGGAAGCCCGTTAAACTCCCACCGCTGGGTTTGGCAGGATAGAAGGTCGCCGGGGGTAGCGTCAGGTTTCGTCTCACCACTTCTCTCTTTCCTCCCTCTCTCTTTCTCTGCCTTTCCCTTTTCCTCTTTCCTCTTCTTCCCGCTGGCAGCGGTGTGATTTCTCCACAGCGGCGTGCGGGTTTGGCCCCGCGCATGCTCTGCCTCACACTGTGTTACCGTGTTGTGTTTTCAGGGAGAGCCTGTCCTGTGCGCAGGAGAGCGCAGTTAAAGGTCTGATCGTAGTGACTGAGAGATGCCAAACACGCAGGAATCATTCTCTTGTTTTTAATTGGCATCGCTGTGGAGACCTGGCACAAAGGGGGCAGAGGGACTGGATGGGAGAAAGGGAGAGAGAGGGAAAGAGAGAGAGAATGACAGCAAGACAGACAGAGAGAGAAAATGTGTGTGTTTGTGTGTGAGAGAGAGAGAGAGAGAGAGAGAGAGAGATAGAAAGGGAGAGGGAAAGAGAGAGAGAGTGACAGCAAGACAGACAGAGAGAGAAAATGTGTGTGTGTGTGTGTGTGCTTGTGTGGTGTGTGTGAGAGAGAGAGAGATAGAAAGACTGTGAGATTTCTTTTTTTTAAATGCATTGCATTCATGCCCTAGCAGAATAAAATAAATAAATAAGTGAAGTGTGCGTTTCTAATGATGTGACTCGGGACGTGCGTCTTTGCATTTCAGGGTCCCCTCTGTTTGGAATTCCCTGGACAGACAGATCTGAGCCTTCACCAATTTCAGTTGGTGAGAATTTAAATTCCACGTATCTTGTAGCTGGTTAAAAAAAAAAATAACAAAAAACATTTCTGATATACATGCAATGTTGTCTATACATCCTTCTCCTGCTACTGCTGCTGTGTGTCTGCATGTGTGTGTGCGTGCGTGCGTGCGTGCGTGCGTGCGTGCACTTGTGTGTATGTGAGACCTGCTGCTGATGATGTTCTACCTTCTGCTGTAGTGCTTGTAGTTTTCGTAGATATCTGAAGGATTCTCTCTCTGTCTTTCTCTGTTTTATTTGCCTGTTTAAACTTTGAGGCTGTTGTGTTTTTTGATGAGAGCTCTGGGTCACGGGGTTGGAGGGAGATGCGTTTTTGTGTCTCTGGAGCAATGTTTACACCTGCACTGTGTATGCTTCCTGGTTTACTTGGCGGCTTTGCCGAGGTTTGTCTCTTTATTGCATGATGAAACTACGGAGTTGAGCTGGTGTGTTGCTTGTGGGTACAGAATGGTAGAACAGTATTTTCAATGTAGACTAGGGTTGGTGGGAAGCTGCTTCGGTCTGTGGTCTCAGTCGAACGCAGCACAGTCTCAGTCCTCAGACTGGCATCGTTGTCTTGGTCGGTTGGTGAGTTTGTGCTTTCTGCAGCTGGAGGATTCCAGCCCGCTGTCCCAAACTGCTGTTCTGGTGCCGTCCTCCCAGGTTATTTGTGCGCGTGTGCTTGTGTGTATGTGCCTATGTGTATGTGGTGTGTGCCTGTGAATGTTTGTTTGTGTGTTTGCGTCTGTGTGTATGTGTGTGTCTGTGAATGTCTGTGTGTATGTGTGTGTCTGTGAATGTTTGTGTGTGTGTGCCTGTCTGCGTGCGTCAGTACCTATGTGCACGTGTGTGTGTGAATGCGCTTGTCCGTGCGTGCCTGTTCATGAGTGTGTGTGTCTGTGTGCGGGTGCGTGTGTGTGCGCGCGTGTGTGGGAACGTTCTGTTGAGTGCTTGGGCGGGTGAGTGTGAGGCAGGGAGAAGTTTGCAGTGAGACAAGGCGCTCTATTCTAATGCGTTTCTCATTGTCTGTCAGCAGGAGGATCCAAGGCCCCGCGCAGTCAGCCTGTAGACAGTTAAAAGGTTTTGTCTTTTTTTTTTTTTTGTCTCCCCCTGTTGCTTTTGTGCGGCCGGTTTAGCCTCTGAGGCGCGAGTTAGCGAGCGTCTCAATCGAGCTCCGGCCCCCCTCGAGGGACACGGCATTATTGGCAAATAAAAAGGGGGGACACAATAGTTAGCCTTGGCGCGGCAGCCGGATTGCTGTGGAGATCAGTTAGCCGCGGCCGTTTAGCCCACCTCGCTCCTCTTCGTCTCGGCCCTGGAAGCCTGGGTCATTGTGCCGTGAGTGACACCCGGGCCTGCTGGGTATTAGTCGCGCGTGGCGTTTGTCTCTGCTCCCTCTCTCCGGGTTTTAATTGGCGGCCGATAAATTGATTGTTGTTTTCTTTGAGCGCCGGCGAAGTTCGCCTCCCCCCCCCATCTTTTCGTGAAGTGCAGTTCACGTCACTGTCAGAAACTGGCTGGAGTTGCTCCTCTTGCTTTTTTTTTTTTCGCTCCGTCGCGAAGACTGGCGGCTGAAACTCGTCAAACCTGATTGGGCCTGGCTCTGCGCGCGCACACGTGCGCCT
This sequence comes from Anguilla rostrata, assembly GCF_018555375.3. Lineage (NCBI taxonomy): Eukaryota > Metazoa > Chordata > Actinopteri > Anguilliformes > Anguillidae > Anguilla > Anguilla rostrata. The sequence continues at coordinate 21,665,358 of NC_057934.1, forward strand.
GCTCGCCTGTGCCTCTCCGTGTCGCCCGCACACGGCCTGTCGCACACGCTCTGTGCCTCTCCGTGTCGCCCGCACACGGCCTCTCGCACACGCTCTGTGCGTGCACGCCGTGGCAGTGTGAGTCCTGAATTTGTTGTGTGAGGAGGGGGTAAGGATGCTGAGCCATCCAGACACCTCCGTCACTTCCTGTCCTGCATGCCAGCCCGCCCAGTGCCCTTAGCCCCGCCCCCTCCTTTCAGATCTCTAGATGTCTCTTCTGTGAAAAGTCCTGCAGTGCTGTTTGGGAGTGTTTAGGATACTTATGATCGTTTATAACAGATTATGATTTAATATGATTAATTATGTAACTAATAAAATAGTATTATTGCTAATTCTTTCCCCTGTCTTGCATCAGCAGCTGTGTTATCCCCCCCCCCAAATCCATTTCCCATTGGCCTTAATGGGGGAGGAGGGGGTGGGAACATGGCTCCCCCTGCTGGATACATTAGTAAATGCTGATAATTATTACATCTGTCTGTGATGACATATTTGATTGATTGATTGATTGATTGATTGCTGTGTCTGAATAGAGTGTCCCTATGGGGGAGGGCCATAACATTGCTGTGACTTCTGATATGTGTTAAACTGGTAGTATAAGAATGAGTGTGAGCTTGTGCGAATGAGTGTGTGTGTGTGTGTGTGTGTGTGTGTGTGTGTGTGTGTGTGTGTTAGAGAGAGAGAGAGAGAGTGAGAGGGAGAGCTGAAGATCATCTGAGAGTGGGCTGCATTGTGCTGCTGTTATTATGTGTGTACCCCAGAGAGCCCCCCACCCCACATACTGCAGTAACAAATATTTCATATGGTGAAGTTCCACTGAATTTTAAACCTGCAACCCTCTGATCATGAACCCCATTACGTTAATGCATTCGTTCACACGTTTTTTAAATGACATGCACGTGCATACATTCACGCTCACACACTCGCTTGCGCTCGCTCTCCTTCACACACACACGCACACCGGTTGAACGCGCGTGTACACACCCGTGCGCACACGCAGACATGCACGGAGTGTCGATTGCAGGAATGTCGGCTGCGCTGAAGGTCAAAGCCTGAGCGATCAGGCTGTGGCACAATGGGCAAATTTGTAGCGCAATCTTTAACTCCCTAATTTGTCTACAGCTGACTGACCCGCGAGACATTTTTCCTAATTTTTTCTCCCCCTCCCTCTACTCTAGACCCCTTGCCGTGTGGTTTTTTTTTGCCCCCTGGGGGGGGGGAGTTGTCGAGAGAGCGTGTACTGTATTGGTGCTTGAGCGTTTTCCACAGCGAAACTTGTTTTGACAGAACTCCAGGTGTCTCATTGTTGTAGCCTGCTATGGTTCAGAAGATTCACCAATTAGCGTCAGGCCTGGGGGGGGTGGCTGCAGTCCGGGGCTGTGGGGGGGGGGGGGGGGGGGCAGGGGGGTGGCAGCGCAGGACTCTGGAAGGTCATGTGGTGAAAGGGACATAGGGTAAAGTGATACAGGCCCCCTCTTAGGGAGCTGTAATGGAAGTGTCTTGGGAAAGTTTGGCCAGCGCGCAGTGGGCGGAGCCTTCCGGCGGAGGGGGCAAGGCGAGGATTCCACAGGGGGGCCCCTGCCCGGAGCCTGTGGCTAAAAGCAGCAGTGTGGGAACCCTGACGCAGCGCTGCAGTAACGTTAGGAGAACGTCACGTGCCGCTGAGTGTTCTAATGGCATGCGAAACTACGCGCTTCTAACCCCCGACCCCCAGGGGTCCAATCGGCAACCTCCTCCCCTCCTGGCACCGCCTTTCTTACGCTCCTGGTTACGCAACGTCTTGTCCTGTTTTTTTTACGCGTTGTCTTTGTACCGAGTCTAGTCCCGGTTCTGAGACCTTGGTGGCTTTGAGCTCCCGGTTTGTATTTTATTCTCCTTGCCTGCCTTTTTAAAAACTTCACCTTCCTCTTTTGAGCGCTGTTTTCATTGTTACAAAGACGGACCCGCGAAGCCGTTAGAAATAAATCGCCAGGCTGTGAAGTTATGAACCGAGGTGTCCTTTGTATTCCCTGAGGTTTTTGAAATAACACGGCTCCTCCCGTGGGTGAGGGGACTCACTTGTTTCTATGCCCATTTGTTTGTATGAAATGGTAATTGAAAGGAAAGAAAATTCCTTTGTTTTAATGCTTCAGAAAAGGTGTAACCTGGTCTATCACACAGGCTACGTCTCTGGATGCGAAGGGGTCTCGTCCAGGAATTAAGATCTTTTTTCCGCAGAACCTGCTATTATGTAATGAATGGCGGCGTAAAATAAAGAAATCAATTCGCTAAGTGGCTCTCGGTCAAATTGACCTCGCCCGAAAAGCCCACAGGGTTTTGATGGCCGACCCGCTGTTTTGATTGGAGACGGGCCCATCAGTTTGCGGCGAGGATTTTGACAGGGTTGCTCTAGTCGCCAAGGGAACTTGCTTTTATTACCCCCCAAAAAAATAATATATTAACACATTGTGTGTGTGTGTGTGAGAGTGTGTGAGAGTGTGTGAGAGTGTGTGAGAGTGTGTGTGAGTGTGTGTGTGTGTGTGTGTGTGTAGAGTGGTGAGTGTGTGAGTGTGTGTGAGAGTGTGTGAGTGTGTGAGAGTGTGTGTGAGTGTGTGTGTGTGAGAGTGTGTGAGTGAGTGAGTGTGAGTGAGTGTGAGTGTGTGAGTGTGTGAGTGTGTGTGAGTGTGGCGTGTGTGTGTGTGATGAGAGTGAGAGTGGAGTGAGTGAGTGAGTGAGAGTGAGAGTGAGTGAGTGAGTGTGAGTGGTGAGTGTGGTGAGTGTGTGTGTGGGGGTGTGTGTGAGTGGTGAGTGTGTGTGTGTGTGGAGTGGAGTGTGAGTGTGAGTGGAGTGAGGTGAGAGTGTGAGGTGGTGGGTGTGGTGTGGTGAGTGCGTAGTGCGTGTGCGTGTGGTGTGGGAGTGGGTGTGTGAGTGAGTGTGGAGTGAGTGGTGTGCGTGTGAGCTGAGCGGTGGTGTCGTGTGAGTGAGTGTGAGTGTGTTGGACGGAGGCGGTGATGGTGAGTTGGTAGAGCTGTGCGTGTGACGTTTGTGAGGTAGATGGAGTGACGTTGTTGGACGGCGGCTGAGGGAGTGTTAACGGCCTCGACTGCTCCAGTGCGTGTTTGAGTGACGCATGTGCGCGCTTGGCGTGTCGCCCGCTGCTCGCGGGCGTGTCCCCTCCACTGCTCCGAGGCCGGTCCCGGCCTTTCATTTTCGGTTTCGGTCTGATCGAGCTGGACGCCGTGGCAGCTGGTGGTGACCGTCACTCTCGCCCGATCCTTCTGCGGCCCATGACAAGGGCGCCAATCGGGCGCTTTAAAAATAATAATAAAGTCTACTAAAATTCATGTTTTATTTTTCGGAATTATTATTTTTCTCGCCCCCTGAAATATTTTGATGACCTTTAGAAAATTGGGGTCGTAACCTCGTTTCCACGGAGTGCAGGTGTGCATGTTTAAAAAAAAAAAAAATGTTTTTCATACGTTCAGCTGCAGTAAATCTGGCACCGTTGCATGTGTGCTGCACATTGAGGGAACGTTGTGGGAATTAGCCCATGGGGACAGTAGCTACTTGGATTTGGATGCTATGCTTCTGCCCTCGCCGACATTTGCGGATACATTTAAAATTTGCAAAGTTTAAATTGAGGTGAAATAGAAATTTGAGCGCACGAGTACGATAAAGAAACATTAACAATGGTGTTTGGATGTCCCGTCTGGGTCGGCAGCCGATATCTCACTCTCGGGAAAGGGAAGGGCGATGTCTGAGGATGAGCTTGTCACGGGTCAAAGGTCAAAGGTCGTAATGCACAGTTGCCTCGTGCACGGACCCGGTTGGACCGCGCGTCATAGCAACCCGCGGAGAACAGCGTCGCGCCAGATTGTCGCCTCGTCGGGAGGGAGCTGGGTTGAAGCGGTGCATGCTGGGACTATAAACAAACAACCGAACAATATAAATAAGTCCTGAGTTCTCCGGAGCGTCTCCGACGAGCTGGGGGAGGGAAAGGAATGAGAAACTGTCAAAATAAAGCTCGCTCGTCATCCATTATTAACATTGCCTAAACATACAGTCTGTGTATTTATTCGCTCATTTGTCTTGTTAACATCCTCTTCTTAAGCAAAAATAAATAAGTAGAAAAATAAATAAATAAATAAAGGAGTGGTGCGTCGCACGCGCGTGACAGCTGCGGTGGGGGGGGGGGGGGTTGTGTGGTTTTGGACGCGCCGCGCGTTGCGTTTCCTGTCTCATTAAGGCGCCGCGTTGCGTCGGCGGAAGGGACACTTTGAGCGTCGGAGGCCCGTTATCTCGAGCGCTCCCCGTTTCTCTGTGACGAGACGGCGCCACTTTTTCTGATGCGAGCGCACAAAGAATGCTCTCGTCTCTCTCTCTTTCTCTCACGTTTTCTCTCTCTCCTTCTGACTCCCTTCTTCCTCCCTCTCTCTGTCTCATGGAGAAAACCATACCTTGAAAGCCAAGAGGAAAGAACAATTTGTGATTAGGCAAGTGGCTGGAACTCTTAACTTGCGTGAAGTAGCCGGGGAAGGGGCTCTTATTTTGGCTCGGCATTGGAACGGCGGTTGGAGTTTAGCAGCTCCGTTGTGATTGGCTGAATCAGAGCCTAGCTTTCAGCAGGACTCCCGCCGACGCTTATGTAAAGAAATGGGGTGTAATCGCGATTTCCCTGCGTTGTGTGTGTGTTTGTGTGCACATGCAAGAGAGGACATGTGTTTGGTTGTACGGTCAGGCCCAGACAATCCTTGCCTGCTCTGCTTTAATTCCCTGTGATGTAATCGCTTGGAAAGTGTAGCACCGGAATGGCTCGGGGGCGGGGGGGTGGGGGGGGGGTCTCTCTCAGAATCCGAGCAGCGTAGCTGTAGTGGCAAACTGTGCAGCTGCTCTTCGACGGAATGCTGGCAGAGAAAACCGTAACGAAGTACGGTTTATGATAATGCGTAAAGTCTACTTTTACACATTTTCCAAATCCGAGGATGGTCGGAAGGTCGGTACGTGTCTGACATGCGATGCCGCCCCTCGGCCATTAGCGCCAGACTCGCACCTGGGCCTCGCCCGTTAGCAGCTGTGCAGTGTACAAACTTTTAAATTCCGTTCATTTTGTTCTTGATTCTTCCGCCGTCAGAGTGTTGGTCTGAAGGGGATGTGAATTTGTCTGGAGGGGACGTAACCTTGTGCCGCGACGGGCAGGGGCACGTCGGACCAGGAAGTCGCAGGGAGCGCTTCCTGGCGCGCGGAGCGGAACGGCGCGGCGGTCAAGAGGGCGTTTGATGGAAATGAGGCGGGAACATAGAAACACCTGGCCACCCTAGGCCCCGCTGCCACCCTGCCGTCACTCCCGAACCCCCCCTCCTCCCTTCAGGGACTGGAGTGGAGCCAATCGCACGCGAGCGTTCTCAGAACGTTGACGCAATGTCGTAGCGACGCCATTTCAGCGCTGTTGACTCGTCGTCACGGCGACGTGGTGCCTCCTGCAGGTAGAAACGAAACGCTTCCGTTTTCTTTTCTGATATGATTACTTGAATCGTATTTTTGTAAGTCGATTATGACATTAATTAGGTGGACCCCTTTTTTTGCTGAAATACGGCGTTTCGTTTGCACTTATTGTCTCATTCTCGATTTACTGCGGTCATCTTCCTTCCGTATGTTTGACTGCTCACCCATCTACATGTTCCATGGCTGTCCTTCCTCATAAGGGCTTTCGGGGCTGTGTGTGGTGCGCCCATTGCTCTTTATTAGCCTGTTAAGCCTGGCTGTTATAATGTAGCGGGCCGGTGCGTTCGGTCTGCATCGGGCCATTTGAGCCGGAGCGCGAGGTGAGCCTTCATAACAAAGGAGCTGGCACAGGCATTCCGTACGGCTGTAGCGATCAAAAAAAAAAAAAGGATCCCCTCAGCTTTGAACTTTCTCTTTTTCTGTCTGCATCAAAAAGAAATCGATAAACGAAACTTCGCAAGGCACGTGTATCACTTTTTCTCAACCCTCCCAACCCCCCCCCCCACCCCCCACCCCGCCCAATCATTTGTTCGTTAGAGAAGGTTGTCGAGGAGACGACGCCGCATGGGATCCGGGCGGCTCGCAGGAAATCAGTGGACGGCTGTTCTTACGTACGTGGAGACGGCGCATGAGGGGGAAAAATAGTTTTTGAAAATGATGGACTGGTTTCACCCGTACAAAAAATAAATAAATATATATATAAATATAAATAAAGTAAAACATCCAAGTCTGTCAGAAAAGTAAAAAAAAAACAAAGGATATGGGGAAGAAAGGACTGCCTAAATTAGTTTCATCCAGCCGTGCAGGAGCGTTTGTGGCTGTCTTCCTGCCGCTTGTCGTCGTCGTCGTGGTTTCTCTCTCTCCTTGGTCGCGGGGCGGTTTTTGTGTGCGGCGGTGATTGATGATGCGTGAGTTCAGGTTCACCGGCGGCGTGTGCGTTCTGCGGACCTGGGCAGAAAGTCGGGGGGGTGGGGGGGGGCGAACGCGCCGTTGAGCAAGACGAGTCGAGGTGGCGGGGCCACAGGGGGCCCTTTCCCGCCGTCCGCTCGGCGATCGTAATTACGCAATCGTTTACGCTATGAAGGACGTACTGAACGTTTCCCACGTTTCTCTCAATGTATCATTTTGCTTATTTGATTTCAGAAATATGAGAAATATACTGTACTTCCTTTACATGCAGTAAGTGATTATATAATTGCATTTAATGGATTAATTCTAAATAAAAACAACTAGCAGGATTCCTGCCTGACTGTCTGTCAAAGGCAGTAAGCAAAAGTAGATATCCCTGAGGATTGAAGGTTTGGTACTGTTCTGAAGATGTCGCAGCAGTAAGCACTTTCTTTACGTGTCAAGAAAAACACTGCCGAGACATTTGCAATAAGCAAGTTGCAAACAATAAGAAAACTTTTGTGTCTTTATTGCCACCTTTGAAAACGGTTGCAAAGGCTGTGCATATTTGCGGTTCCTGGATGAAAACCAGTCCTCAATATTTTAAGGCCTCATAATAGTTCTTTTTCTCAAATTATCGGCACAAACCTTGGAGACACGTTTCTATTTGTGATACTGTAATCAATTTGTGCTTATATCCCCAACAGTTAGTATGTTGTTTAACCTAATTTGCATAATACATCCAAAATCTGTCTTTTGATAGGTCTACGGTTGTTTATGCACAAAGTTTATTCCATCACTTTAATAACTTATAAGTTTGCAAGAAAAGTCCAAAAAACAAATGTGTTAGTCTCATATTGATACCTTAAACCGTCTCAGAGGGGATTTAGATGTTTTGCACAAAAGCTAATATGGTGGAAAATCCAGTATGGCAGACTTGAACCAATTTTCTGAGTTCTCCAACTCACGGTGTGGTTTACGGTTAAAATAACATACCAAGACACACCGCTACAGCGCCACCATGAGGGCCTTTTACAAGCCTGCCAGGTTTTTGACAAATGATAAACACGTTTTAGCCAAGCTGGCAGAAGAGAATTAAAATAAAAATCCATACAATAACAGCGGGGTGTCTGCGCACCTGTGGTGCTTGGCCCCCTAATAAATTATTATTTTTTATTTTTTTGTAATATATTTTTATCGCCAAACGTCTGACGGTCTGTTTTCCGCGGAGAGTCTAGCAGCGGGCTCCGCGTAAACTGCGAAATGACTCCTTAACCCTGTGAAGAGAATCCCCTGGAACAGTGCGCGGTACACCAGGGTACTTCTGCTGAAGTATGGTTTGTAGCGAAAGCCCTGGGCTGTAAATATTGGCCCAGTGAAGAAGGAGGAGGTGCCAGCGAGGGTAAACTTGAGCGGCAAACAACGCGTGATCTGTTCTGTGGAGGGGGGGGTGGGGGGGGGTGCAGTTCCACGTGCCCTGGGCTGACTCTAATCGATTTTTTTGTGACTAGGGACTGTGGAACGGGCCACCGTCAGCAGACCGTCCCGGAGGGGGGGGGGCTGTGGTTCACGTAGCCGGACCCACTCCCCTCGCTTAAATTGAGGAAATGAGTTGCTAATTGTGAGTGTTAATGAATTATCAATTGATTAGCGACAGCTTTGACTGTACGTGAAACACTTACGCTGCTGCCAGGCCAGCGGCAAGCTTGTTGCCTTCTACTCTGAGATATCTCTTACAGTAATTCTAAGATTTGGCATAGAATGCTTTTCTTTTTATATATTCTGTCATAAGTTTTGCCAGAAGAGCTTGCATCTGGGAACCAAGGTGTGAATCACAAGTTCAGGTTTCACTTTGATCACCTGTAGGTAATCACAATCATGGTTTACTCGTTGCTGTAGTCCCCTGTAATCCCACATTTACGGCAGGAAGCATTGTGTGCACACGTGTGTGTGTGTGTGTGTGTGTGTGTGTGGCATTTGCACATGTATGTTTGTGTGTGTGTGTGCCTGTGTATATGTGCACACGTTGTGTGTGTACGCTTATGTGTGCGTGCGCATGCATGTGTGTACGTGTGTATATGTGTGTGTGTGTGCGTGCAAGAGTGTGTGTGCATGCGAGAGTGTGTGTGCGTGAGAGAGTGTGTGTGTGTGTGTGTATGTGTTTCTATCTGTTGTGGCTGTGTGTTGGCCTGCCCAGTAAGAGGCAGGGCCTTGGTTTAGTGAGGACAGTGATGAATGTGTAATCGTGGTGTTGCGTGGCTCACCCCGGTGTGCTGAAGTGGGTTTCCTGAATCCTTCTTGATCGTGGCGCTCCTGTAGTTCACAGGAGTCTCCTCCCCTGGGGTCCTCAGAGAACTGTTACTGTTTTTGTTTTTGTTTTTTTTTTTCTTTTATTTTGCTTTGTTTTTCATTTCTTTCTTTCAACTTCCTGTTTTGAAACCCATTAAGGATGCGAGTTTCCTCGCCGGGAGAGAACCCATGTCCTTTTGAAAGCCGTCCAAGTGCAACATGGGACAAACGGAGAGATTCTTATCAGTAAGCGGTCGTGTAGTGGGGATGGTGGTGAGGGGGGGGGTAGACACAGGGTAAACGCAGGACAAGGAACTCCATGCTTTTAATTTTGTGATGAGTTAAACTAAGGGTCGTTATTTGTGTTTACTGTGGTGCCTGGCTTCACACACCAGTTTTGGATCTGCTGGGACATGTGCAAGGCTTACATTGTGATCCTTCCACCTTCCAGCCATGCTTTGTGAATTTTGTAACATAACGCTTAACTTCAGGTTTTTAATAGCTCTTCGAAACACAAGCTTTTAGACCATTTTTATTTTTATTAGGCTACATGTTGATTAATTAAATTTGTAAATATTTTTACCGGACGTACCACACCCAGACAAAAAATGATTTAGCTATTCTAAGTATTTTTCAATTGGTCATTTTGATGCATGCCAGTATTCTGTTTATGAACTGAAACTGCTGCGATACAGTTTGTAGAATAGGTCGGGTCCAGATTTCTTGTTTGGGCTAGTACATCCGCGTCACGCCGATTGTGGCTCTATTCTTTTCTGTTTCGTTTTATCTGCGGAGAGATGGCTTTTGCAGTCGTGGTTGAAGTCTCCTGCAGGAAAGACTAGGACGTATTGCAGACACATTTCTGCCGAGGTGTTCTGTCTCTGATTATGACATCGCCGAAGCGGGGGAGGTCAGGTGACACCAAACCCTCCAGCAGGAGTGTTTGGAAGAGGTGCTGACCTGCAAGCATTGGCAGTTGGCCTTTCTCAAGATGTATTTTATTCTGTGTTTGTGTTTTGTTTACTCAAAACTGAAATCCCTTGTGTCAGGTCCCCCTCACTGTAAATATGCAGGAAGTTGAGACCAGAGTTGCACGGGATTCTTTTCAAGCCATTTTCACTGTCGGATATTCAGTTTGTCAGATTTTTTTTTTCTATGTGTGCGGCTGAACAGCTGGTGGACACTTCTCCTGTGACCTACTGTGGCCTGGCATTTATGTATTTTTTATATATTTTTTTCTGTATATTGTTCTTATGCTGTTAAAATAAAATACATGTTTACTTTATGTAACTGTTCATAGAGCAGTTTTGATTGTGTTTGACACAAGCTATTTAATTTTTGTGGGGAAGGCCATGTTTATGAAAAATAAGAATTACATTTCCTGATGAAGTTATTTATGTATAATTGTAATATTTCACATCCTGTTCCTTGCTGAGAAGTCTAGCAGCACTGGCTGGACTGTGTCTTTAAGGGGAGCGGGGGGTGGAAGTTGGGGAGGGTTTGAGGGCGTCTCTGGGATGTCCAGACGGGTGACAGGGTTCATGTCCCGGCCCCGCCCCTCCCCTCTCTGCAGTGTGGCCCTCGTGCGCGTCTCCGTAAGCCCGACTGCCTGTAATTGAGGTGTAGTTGAGGTGTAATTGAGGCGTAATGAACGTTTAACCGAAAGGCAATTGCACCCTTAGGGGCACCGCTCGGAGCGTCGTTACCGCGCAAACAGCAGGGTGTCGCCATCCGGCGGCGAGGGGCGGCGCGGCGCGGCGGGCGGGTGGGGGGTTGGTGGCGGGGTGGTGGGGATTGGGGGGTGGGGCGGTGCTGAGCAGGGACAGGGTGCAGAGGCCAGTTTGCCGGTTCTCTGGGTCTGAGTGGAGATGGGGCCCAGCCCATGCGTCATTAGCTCCCCACCCCAGGTTTGTCTCTCTCCATCCGTCTCACTCGGTGTTCGCGGGGCGTGGAGGCGTTCGCGTTCCGGCTTGCAGCTCCCTGCGCCGGTCTCTGAGGGGAATTCGCTCAGGAGAAAGGGCTTGCATTCCTCTCTCTTTCTCTCTCCCCTTTCACCAATCTCTCTCTCTCTCTCTCCCAGCCCTGATCTGTTTTTCTTCCTCTTGCCCTCAGTCTTTCTCTTCCTCAATGTCTTTTTCATCCCCTCATGTCCTCTCTCTCTCTCCCCTCCCCCTGCCCCCCCCCTCCCCCCTCTCACACCATGTCTATTTCAGTAAGTTGGCTCGTCCTCCAGCCAAACTTGTGTACACAGGTTTCCCCTTTTGTTTTTTCCCCAGGGGTACTGATTCTATCCGCCTGTGACTCTTACGCAGCACAGTTAGGTGTGTTTCCTGCTTTCATTTCCGTTACATGGAGGCTGGTTGTGCCTTGGGGATGAAGCACAACCAGTGAATAGTCTAGATCTTCTCGATTACTTTTTTGGATTACCGTTCATCTGTTGTCTCCCGGTACAATCTGTTCACACACTTATATTGAAAAGCATTAAAGAATATTTGAAAATGCAATTTTTTTCCTCAAGTTAGTACTTTGTTTAATTATAGTTTGGAGCCGTGTCTGTGTTTTGCCTTTTTGTAATGCTGTATGTCTTATAATCTTGTCGCCACTAATTTAGGGTTTTTTGGGTGTTATTTAGTGTTTAAAGCCTGTATTGGTGGAGGAGCCTGGCGGGGTGTGCTGGAGCTTGCTGGGGTGGAGGAGGGGGACGACGAAATGTTCAGGGGTCTTTGGGGTTCACCAACCTTAATCATATGGGTGAATTGGGCGAAATTCAATCTCGTGAAATGGCAGAACTTGCCCACCTTCATCCTGCATCCGTGACCCCAGGGCGGCTTTGGAGAATCGGATTGAGGCCTGCACCACTGCACGTGCGGCTCCACTTCCTCTATACTACTCCATCTACACTCCCGCCTACATCTCCACAGCACCACCTGTATCTACACATCTCTGCTTACATCTACACGACTCCAACCACATCTACACAACTCTGCTTACATCTACACAACTCAACCCACATCTACACAACTCTGCCTACATCTGCTCAACTCCACCCAAATCTACACACCTCTGCCTACATCTCCACAACTCCACCCAAATCTACACAACTCTGCCTACATCTCCACAACTCCACCCAAATCTACTCAGCTTTGCCTACATGTACACAACTCCTCCCAGATCTACACAACTCCACCCACATCTATGCGTCTCCATCCTCTGTTGGTGGATGGAGGAGGTGTTATGGGGCTGCCAGTCGCGGCCTAGCAGAGAGACGGAGCGCTGCTGCGCGTGACCTGGCGTTTCCTCCGAGCGCTGGCGATGTGGATGTGGTGCGTGCGCCGGAGACAGGCTGCAGAGCCGCGCGGACGCGGGGAGGTGAAATGTGAAAAGCAGTTGGCAGGTCCACAGAAACACACGGTGCAGAGCTTGTAAAGAGCGGGGAGCCAGGGCGCGATCGGGCTGGATCATGTTGAAAATCACTTTGCACCCTCTGCCCCCCCCCACCCCTCATCCCACCAGGGGCACTAGAAAAAAGAAGTAAAAAAATAAGCATACTTAAGATACACATCCTGCCTGGGTCTTTTTGTAGAGCTGGAGGCTTACGTACAGAGTATCTACGAGTCAGCGCTTTAACGCTGAGGACTGTGTGATGTCACAGAATTGTGATGTCACTGAGGACTGATGAACACTGTTCTGTCCGTCAGGGCTTATTCCAAAAAATGCTCACCCGGCTATGAATTTTCATGAGTTAACTCACATTGCCTTGGTTCTTCTTTTCCACTGACTGGCGAATTCGAGGGCACTTGCTAGCCCCTGGTTATGATTACTGATTCTGGTGGGGCATCATTCCTTGCAGCAGACTAAAAAACAGTCGTGGTAAAACTGTTTAGCTTCCTCTTCATTTGATAGATGACTCTCTTCTTTGCTTATAGATTGGAAACGTGAGCTGGGCTAAGGGTTATGGAAGAGGTTATTCAGTGCAGATTCTCCTGATCATAGCTTTATTCTAAGCAACAACTACAATATTACTCTACAGAGAATCCCAGGAGTCTCCTGTATCCAGAAAAGCTATGATAGATTGATGTTTTATAGCCCTTGGTTACCAATGTTTCAATTTCATTTTGGAGAAATCATGTTTTTTGTTAGTTCGGTATTTCAAAATACTACAGTGCCCATGAGCCTCAGTGCCTGTCACTATGGTGATAGCACAGTCCAGAGCCGGTGAAATCAAAGAATTCCAGATGGCATCCTCATTGTCCAGTCTAACCAACTTTACCTCAACAAAATAGCAGACCTACAGAAATTGAGCTCTGTGATTGGATGTTACTTAATGCAATACTCAGGATGCATATTTTATGTATCTTCTGCAGATGTGTATATTTGCCTTTTTTTCAATGAACCGAAATTTTTTCAACGCTTGCTAATTTTCCAGGGTGATGATTCATCCATGAGTTTTATGCCCATCTCAGTTTGGGAAATGCCTGAACTGTGCATCATTTTAGACTGTCATGGTAAAAAGCGAATGGAGTTTTTGCTTCCGGAAACTAAGACCCTCAAAATAACCACGCCCACGTTTCAACTCTATTGAACGCCTATTAATGTTCAATAACCATCTGGCAAACTAGTGCCTTTGTTAGCATAAAACATGGAATTAATTAGCTGGCTACCTGGACCAATATGAATGTGGCTCATTTGACAATGCTTTTACACTGTAGGTAGCTAGCTAGTTGAATATCTAAAGTGGAGCTTGCAATATCACATCACCTTGAAAATAGGCTAGCTATTGATTAGCTTTCTGTTTTCAGTGATAGTCAATGGAAATTGCTTTGTTCACCAAACCTTGTATTTTAAATATTGTGTATTTTTTCTAATCCCAGCAGAAATGCTAAATATAGGCTACTATTAATGTTGGTGAGCAAGTTGCGTTTTATTTCAAATTACATTCTTGCTGTGAATCACTTGGTGGCCTCTAAGAATATTCAGAAATACTGTATATCCATTTGTAGGGGACAGGCTGCAGAAGATAGACAAGCTTATGTGGGCTGTGATGGAAGTGACTGTTAAAAGTAAAATAAAGATGGCAGCTTATTAATTGAATGCCCTGAACGTGACTCGGTGGGCGTCGAGAATTTCCTGTTTGTGAATTGACCTTTTTGCATGTCCTTGTCTTTGGACAGCGGCATTCCAGAGAATGGCAACAGGGTCTCGTTTGTTTCTTTTTTGTTTTGGTTATGTTTGCCAAGTTCCCCGCTTTAATTGTGTCTGCCGGGGAGCGTGGTTTCACCATAAAGTGCCCCTTTAAACTTGCCCCTTAAAAAAAAATAATAATAAAGTTTACACATGTGTGTATCTCAGTGGCTGTCGCAGTGTCTTTGGGTTTGTTACCGCAGCCTGCTGTGGTTCCAGGCTGTGGTCAGGTTAGCCTCCCTTAACCGCTCGGCTATCCCTGCCGAGTGCTGAAAAGCCCCCCCGCCCTCCACACTCACACTCCCGAGTCCCACCCCCTCCTCGTCCCCAGCCCAGCCCCAAAAGTTATGTATGGGCCCCGCTCCGTCGGAGGCAATGGTGTGCACCCCGTCACACCCCGTCCCGCGCCTCTCCTCCCTCCTCCGTCCCTCGCTCATTGCGCCGTGTTTTGTCCTCCCTAATGATGACCATCCATCAGCTCGAGCAGCGGCCGCGCGCTGAAGATGGATTGAATTAGCGTCGAGGGAGAGGGTTCAGTGAAGACGCGTAATTATGCTGTCGGGGTACCCCACGCGCAACCTTAACACAGCCAGCGCTGTTAATTACAGGGTCCCTCATATGGGCAGATTCACCCCATGAAGCTCCTAATAGCAAGTGACTGTTACAGTCGTTTAGGAAGGATCCATTTATTTAGGGTGTGTGTCTGAGTGAGAGAGAGAGAGGGTGTGTTAATACAGGAGAATTTAGAAACTTTTTTGCTGTCTTTTTTTTTTTAACAATTAATGCGCATTTGTCTTTTGCTGTCTCACACAGAAAGACAGACATTCAGACAGACAGACAGACACACACACATAAACAAACTAAAGAGTGCGGTTTTCAAATGCAATTTCCTCATGTCTCCTCTTCTTTTTTTTATTTTATTTTTTTATCAAACAGCATTAGAGTATTTCCTAGTATGGCAGTGTTGGGTACCAGACAGCAGTGCAGCAGGTGTTGAGGCTTTGATGCTCATTGCTATCATGGTTCTGTGTATAAACCGGGAACGTTATTTCCTGTGTTTCTCATACCCTGGTATAGTGTCCAAGTGATTTAGGGATCTTTAAAAAATCACAGTATAGACTGTGTAAGAAATTAAAATTGGGCTGAAGTCTATCTAATTAAATAGCCTAAGTCTTGGGAAGTCCAGGAAATGTCTTAATTTCATATGAAAACATCGGACCACAGGATCTTAGCTAACCAATTAACCTTGGCTCAGCTCATTAAAACATTCTTTCATGGTGTAGAAGAGTGACTTATCTGTGAACACAAGGACATGAAAGACAGAATTTGTAAACTCCAAAATCTGGCTGTAATTGGAAGGGTAGATAGGAACAACCGTTAATGAACTGACATAGTTGAACTGGCATAAAAACTAAAACTAATAATGGTAGAAATAAAAAAGTCATTATCATGTTGTCTTAATATGATTTTAGAAAACTAAATTTTAAGGATAAAAATACAGTATGTGGATGAAAGAAACCTATATATTATATATATATATGTGAGTGTGTGTGTGTGTGTGTGTGTGTGTGTGTGTGTGTGTGTGTGTGTGTGTGTGTGTGTGTGTGTGTGTGTGTGTGTGTATTTCACACACACATTTCTTTGATTACCGTATGAAATTCTTGGTCTGTATCTGGACAGTAACATTAAGCTGGTTTGAATAGCTGAAAGCTGAGGGTTGGCTGTGATGCTGTGATATTCTTCAGTGGCCTTTCTGTGTGAGTGAAGGGCCATCTGTGATGCTGGGATACAGCCATTCTCAGAAGGACAATCGCCCATTGATTTTACATTTAAAAAATAAATTAATTTTTTTTAAAGCTGTCAATCTAATTCCTTCCCGTAAATATATCTGCAGTTTGTAATGTAATTGGAGTTAAACGTTAAAAAAAAAAAAAAAAATTAAACAGTCTTAGTACAAATACGCTGTGGAACAGATTCTGAAAAGATAAGTGGCTTCACAGGTGAATTGGAAGAGAAATTGTTTAGTTATGTTTCTCCTTCGTATTTTCCTGTAATTGAAAGGAGGTCTAAGGAAGCACTTGAGTAAAGGAGCTTTATTAAAGTGCGGTAGCCGCTCTTCCGCGCCCAGTCTAATAACCTCCCGTGAGCGGGAATGCGCGCGCGTGCAGCGTGCGGTTCAGCTTCAAGGACGCCCCGAGGTGCTGCCCAGACCGCCAGTGGAACACCTAGTGGCCGCTTCTCCTTAACACAGCCTGCGTTCGGTGCTCGCCTTAACGCTAACCCTTAAACCGAGATTCAACTCGAGGTTCTCTGGGGGGGGGGAATCCGTTTGTGCAATCGTAAACTCGCGGAAGGCGTTCAGTCGGCCATGCTGTTTAACTCTTTTGGTAATACCTCTCAAACTGTACATTTTCTACCTGTGTGGCCGCGCCTGGATACTGCCTTTGTGTGTGGTGTGTGTCTCTGTTCCATCACCTGCAGTACATGGCTTCCTCTCCGTTCCCTGTGTTTCTCCATCTCATTGAAAGTCCATTAGTCTCACGGTAGCAGGCATTATCAGCACGTTGCTGTTTATTCACAGATAGGATGTGACCACGTCAATGCCCGCTCCTTACAGACATTACAAATAATTAACCCTGCGCCCATAGTTCTCTCTCTCTCTTTTTTATTTGCCCTTTTTTATAAATGTGCTAATCAGTTAATGGGATTTACATCTATTTCTGAGCCCCACTCTCCCAATGTTTGTGCACCTCCTTTCTTTGGTGTTGTAAGGTCACCTCTTACTGAACACCAGATACGCGATCTCTAGTGCCATCCTCCTTAGCGTGGGCTCATGTTATGATTTAGGCCTTAAGGGGAGCGATATATACTAACGCTAATGTTAAGTGGCGAATAGAGATGGTAGCTGGAGAGCTGCGTATGAAACATCGTTACCCGGGCTGAAGGAGAATGCGCCATGGCTAAGTCCTGCCGTTGAATGATTCTCCTAATTCACTTGTGCTCACGACATTTATAGCTTCCTGGTGGTAAGTAATATTGATTGTCATTTCACAAAGTCTTGATAAACACGCAACATTTTACGAATCATAATAAATCAATAAACAGTATTTACTTAAATATGAACAGTATTAATATACTCAGCACACACACACACACACACTCAGACACACATGAATGCACACGCATACACTCTTTTTAAGACAGGCCTTTATGTTGACAAAATACATGCTTTGATATTTCATGTGATGTACTTTAATAAAAATGTATACGCCTATGAATTCAGATCAGAAAAAGAATTAGCGCGTATTTGTATCATGCAGGATTTATTCTTCATTAACATAATGCATCGTCTCTGTATAAAATATTTGGTATATGTTTAATAACAGAACGCAAAATAGTGTTTTTACTGTTTGGATAAATAATAGAATAGTGACTCAGTGCAGCCTTGTGGCTGTCGTCAGGGAGATAAATTTAGGCTTTGGAGAGCAGGATTGGGCTCAGTGCTCTGAGGCGCTGTGTGAAGTATATTGGTTTCATTGCACTTGTTACCCATCACCCTTTTCTCCTTCACAAAAGCAAATGGCTACGAAATCCGACTAGCCCATTAAAGAGTGATATTTTCACCTCGCCGATTCTCGGCACTGTATCAGGGGCCCGTATTGTTCAGTGCCGGGAAGACCTGCGCCTTGACAGATAGTAGATATCCCCACCGTCGGCTGTTTGGACATTTCTGTCTTTTGTGACATGGGAAAAAAAGACTGGCAAGAAAATAAAAAGCAACTAAATAATGTCAAAAGATCAGAAATCGATGTGGCGTAGGAACCCGATCCCGGTCTGGGTGTAAGCGCGCACGTTTCCCCCCCGCATTAAGTCCACCGGAGCGTCTTCTGCAGGAGCCGGAGTCGCTTTTGTTCACCCTCTCCGAGATGTAACCCTAGCATTCGGAAGGCTTCTTACCATGTTTGGATATCAGCAAAAAATAGGCTTTTACTTAAAGGTTACGAACCAAGGTTTATTGAGTTACACGTTCATCATGGCTTTAAAACAATGTTGAGGGTTCATAATTTCAGCAAAGCAGGATTTTTAATGCGACAGATCTGATTTCTGTTGCAATTTACAGGGTAGGCTACTACCTAATTCGGAGGGGGGGGTTGCAATAAAACATTAAGACACTAATTTACGTCAGGGTAGTTTGTTGGAACAAACTGTCCTTTCAGTGTTATCTTTTCTATCTGTAAATACACAAACAAAAAGACAAATTTTATCTTCATTTTAATTTCAAAGAGCACTATTGTTAGCAAATCTATCGGTATATTTTATTTATAAATACTGAAATACCACTGACATGGGCAGGCATTGAGCTGCAAATTTCTACAGTGTTTTGTAACATTTAAAATAAGTATTTATTATTTTGTTATAAAAGCAGAGTTATTGTACATATTTGTGTATATTGTGATTTGCTGTTTGAGCAAATCAGGTTCTAGCTATGTACTGAAATTTTCGAAAAATTGTTAGTTTCGACTGGGCGATTATTTTTTACGACAAATTCTGAAACTTTATTTTTGTGGGAAACCGCATTTAAGCTCAAGCTTATTTTAGCGAAATTCTAATCAACACAATCTTTTGAGCCGACCCGTTTGATAGTCAGTATCGCATTGTTTGTCTTTATTTATTTATTTTCGGTGATGGGAATGGGTTCGGTTTGTGTCCCTGGTTTCTACCTCTGTGAGAGTTGTGATCTGTTATAATGAGAGAGAGAAAAAAATCCACCCGCTATACTTTGTGTTGCACACTGAGACCAGGAGATAGACACAGGATTAAAAAAAACAATTTCTGGACATTTCTAGGAGATAAATTTAATTTCTTTGCTATTTGGAGGTCTTCTTTGAAAATGCAATTGTAATGAACACATTCAGAAACCGGAGAATAGATTTACCCTCAGCTTCAAATAAGTCTGCGTTATCGGGCTCTCTCATTCGCTCCTTCCTATTTTCGAGCTGCTAATTGATGTTTTTGATGTTGGCGAGAAAATTGAAGAAAATGTCATGTGTGAACCGGCGCGGAAGTTAATAAGATTGACTTCGTTGGCGGAATTCACAATGAGCGCAGAGACGGCATAATGGGACCGCTGCGAATTCGTACGCCGTCTTAGGGGGAGCGAAATCGACACCTTGCGCTATAGGCCCGCGGTCGATATGGAAAGATGGAACATTTGGGAAGGTTCCCTAATCTCGATCCTTTTTTGTTGTTTCTCTTTTTCTTTTTTTTTCTTTTCTTTTTTTTTTTTTTTTTTTGCTGTTGTTTTCCCGCTTTGGTGTGTGGAGCTGCTGATTCGGGCGTATAAGCAGCTGTTTATCCGGAGGGTTCCTGCCCCAGACCAAGCCAACACTTCTGAAGCGTCTCCCAGGGCCCCCCAACAATACTCATTGTTTATGCTGTTTTGAGTTTGAAAGCCACAGAGCTTTAAAAGGTTAGATTAAGATGTGTCTACAGATACACTAATATCAGTCAGGGTCATTGCATATGCTTGGGCGATGTGAAATAGAGCTCGAACTTAAATCCCTCTGAATAAAAGGATAGAAGCACCACCAAGGTAGCTCCATCTTGAGCCATTTATTGAGCGTTGGCCGAGAGCCGAGCTGAGTCCATTGTTCTAAATCTCTCCCTCCTCTAGGTTTGTATATAATAGATGTACGTTTTCATAAAAAAAATGTATTTGCGTTTTTCTTGACGATGAATGAGTTGAAGTTCCAGTTTTTCCAATTGTGACATGTTTTTCGCTAATGTATTTATTTATTGATTTATTTATTTCGTCGATTCGTGCTATGGCAAAGTGTAATGGGTTTTTTCTGCGTTTTAATTAGGGGACGGATTAGCCGAGTCTGGTTCAGCGGCTCTGATTAATTTTCTGGCCTTTAGGGGAATGCGCTAACACCCCGAATATGGCCAGCTACCCCCAAGCGGTCTCTTTTTGAAGACACCGAACAAAATGTGGCCTCCGTCAGAGCTCGGCCTCGGAGGAGCTTGGGCAAGGGACATTATTCTCGGAATAGCCAATTAATTCCTCTGGCAATGATCGGTTAGCGCTTCTTCTGCGTCCCCCCCAATCCCCCCCCATATACCCACTATTTGAAATGCTAACACAATGAAATATTTTTTCATTGGTCTGTGTCCCTCGGCTAAGCCATAGCCGCGGGCGGAGAATTTCATCGACTGACGAGACCAGAGGCAGCACCGATAAAAAGGTTAGCGTACGTGACATGCAGCCGAAATCGGGCGCTACCTTGAACTCGAAAGTTCTGTAACTTTTATTTGACTTTTTTTGTTAGCAAGGTAAGAATTGTGTGTGGCAGTAGAGGACATAATGAAGCTCACCACATCGTTTTTCTTTAAATGTGTAATAAAAAAAATTACTTTGTCGTATCGTTTTTGCGAAAGTTAGCGTATGCATTTTTTACCACATATGCTATCCAGTGACCACAGGAAAGCTTTTTAAAAAATATTTTTAAAATAAAATAAACATGCATTAGTATTAGTATTATGGGTAATAGCTACGCCCGTGTCGAGCAGATATTTATTTTAAAGAATCTTTGGCTTGTCATATGAATTATGACCGTCGTAATTGACACTATTATAAATTTCGTTTTTTATCGATTTCTTTTGTTTTCATAACAATGACATGACCACTAGTCGACCTGACTGAAGGTAAAAAGATACCTTTTTGCCATTTTTTTTACTGTACACGTGGCATACTTTAAATTATTATTTTTATTAAAAAAAAATTTTTTTACTGCATGTATTTGACGCGGTGCTATTTCTCCCCCTGTACCTCCCCCATTAGCATTCAGCGTGTTTCCGGGCGTTATATGCGCTTTGTTTAGTAGGACTAGGCAAGTTGAGGCAGTGCAGCGCACCTGTCACATTTCAACTGAGGGATATGCGTGTTCAGGGGGGTGGATAGGTGGGGACTAGGGGGGTGAAGCCTCTTCTCAAATTGTTAGTAAAAGGCATTGGCATGGAATACGTATGCCCCCCCCCCCCCCAAACACACACACACACACACACACACGCACGCACGCACACACACCCTCGTCTGTCTGTGAGGAGTTAGGCAGGTGGCTCCCCATGGCTGAGGCTTCATGACAAGATGCCATTAGAAATAGTGGGGCTGTTGATCAATCCTGCCGACATGACAGCTTTGCCGCGAGGCCCGGTTCTTTGAGCACCAGCGCTGTGCCTTCTCCCTCTCCCATCTCCCCACACTAATTGGTGAAAGTTCTCGTATGTGTGCTTGTGGCATGGGGTTTTTTTTATTTTTTATTATTATTATTTTATTTTTTCCTTCTTGTTCTTTTTCTCTTCCCACCCCCCAGTTTTTTTTTTTATTTCTTCTTTTTTTTTTTTTTACTTTTACGTTGTCAGATTGGAAGTGATACCTTTAAGTTAGATGTTGCAAGCGGGTTAAAAAATAAAGAAATGTCTCTGCTGAAGGCAATGGTACGTATCTGGTTATTAAGTGCTGTAATAAATGCATTGTATAAATGCACATGTGGTGTGAATGGCATATGCGTCTATGTTCTCAGCATTGATAGTGCTCATGGTTTGATGACGATTAGTATTAGCTGGTAGTAACAGTGACAACAACTAACAATATTAATAGATACATCATTGTGTGAATGCATGAATGTGTTTTCAGTTTTTGATTATGGAGAACAGATATTGAGCTTGTTCTCTGCGTGGTGGCCTGCTGACATCCGGTCACTATTTTTTGTTTAGAATGCCGAGCGATTCAGAGAGATTTCACTGTGACGTGACTGTTAACACTTCTGACATTCTCTCATTTTCTTTATGACTGAGTGAACCCCCTACACGTGCACTCGTGTTGTGGATGAAGTAAACGAAATGGGAAATTTCTACTTTAAATGGTGTCTCTTAGCCTAACCAATTTCCACTTGAGAATGAGGGAGGGCATACCTTGAGAACTGAACTCTTGTCATCTGTCATCTGTTAATTTGGCTGTCCTACATCACTTTACACACACGGTGCAGTTTTTGTGGGTCCGGAATAATTTTTGTCTTATCTTATGTTTACAAAAAGATTGTAGAAAAGGTGATATTGGCAAGAATGTAGACATGGGTCAATGTTCTATATTAATTTTTGTCAATATATGTAAAATGTACATGTGCTTCTAAACACGATTATGAGATTTAAGTCTTCTCCAAAAATCTAGAAGGCAGCCTGGTTTTTTAAGTTTAGTTGTGAGATGCTTTTTTTTTTTTTTTTAATTATTAATCATGAAAAGGAAATGTAATGAAAATGTAAAACTTGATAATCTGATAACCCTGGATTGTTTCGTGATATTTCTATTTGGACTGCGCACAAAAAACAGAGCAGTGTTCTTTCATTTATTTTCTCGGATTTTAACTCTCTTTTTTTCCTCCTTATGATCAATCTAATACATCTCAAATTGTTTTCTTCTTTTTCGGTATGAGTCAGTGAGCATCTCCACCCAGTGGTGTTAGGCGGGAGTCTGAGTGGGGATCGTCCGCACGCCTCTTCAAACGGGAAGCGTGTTGGGGTGCCCCAGGCCGAGCAGGAATAGTTCACTTCACAACCGGCATATTTTATTCAGAATTATTCATTGTTCTTCATAAACACATAGTATTACACATTGGAAATTCTGTTTGGAAACCGCGCCGCCTGAACAATATGGAATTTTTTAAAGGCGGCCCCCTTTGATTGAGTAGAATCGGCCTTTCGTTATCCGCGCCGCGGAATTTAATAAGATGTTTCTGCGCGTCGGCCGTCGGGGAAGCGACGCGCGCGCTTCCCCGAGCCAAGCGGGCGGACGGAGGGAGAGAGCGAGGGAGAGAGGGGAGCGATCGCCGCGTGAACCGGAAGGCCGACCGCCCGCCCGACCGGTCGGAGCAGGGGCGCGCCGGTTTCGCGAGAGGGAGGTCCGCGCGCGCGACGTCGTGTCCGTAGCGTTCGGCCGCTCGTTAAACCTCGCGCAATTAACGCCGTCGAGGTGTCGGCCGGGGCGCGAATCGGACGTGACTTCGCGGCGAAGGGACGGGCTCAGCCGGGTTTCGGGGGGTTCCCAAAGCCCTCTCCAGATCGACGCCGGGGATCAAAGCGGCTTGTTTTATGTGGCTGCGCGAGACTTTGAAGTCTCGGAGTCACCTACAGCACTCACTTCATCAAGTTCAGTGCTGTCTTAATGGCAGATCAATACGTTTCAAAGTCGGAGAGTTAATTTGATACTCGGGCTGATGCCGTCACGCTGTGCCGCCGGAGCGGCGGGCGAGCGGCGGAGCGGCGGGCGAGGAGGGGAGAGAGCGGCCCGGCGGCGGCGGCGGCGTCCGCTCCGTCACGGGGCCGTGCGCTCTTGCACACAAACCGCATTTACCGTCCTCCGCGCGTTTAATATGTGCGCGTGCATCGCGATTCTGTTTTTTTTGTGTGTGCTCGTGAATGCTGGCACATAGCACACTGTGTTTTGTGTACGTATGCGTGAGTGTGTGTCTGCGTGCATCTGTGTGTGTGTGTGTGTGTGTCTGCGTGAATCTGTCTGTGTGTATTTGTGCATCTGTGTGTCTGTGTCCGTGCGTTGACGTGCATGGGAGTGCGTGCAAGCAAACTGTATATTAACGTCAGATTAGGTGAATTTTGTTTTTATTCTGTTTTTCACCATCTAAAAATCATGCGTATAGCTGAATTGAAATTAATAGTGGTACAACTAATAATAATAGTCATGCATATAATACATTTTCTAAGATAAGAATGTCACCATAATGCATACTATTAATTATAATAAGAGTAGCATCAACAGCAAAACAACAAAAATATTATTATTATTAATAATAATAGTAATAGCAATAACAACAATAATAATAATATTACTTTATTGTTTTTGCTTTTATTATTATTATTATTATTATTATTATTTGACAAAACAATTTATATTAATGATCTCCTTTACCTAATCCATTTTTAATAAATAAACACAGAAATATTTTGGATCCTGGTTAATGGCAGCACCAACAGAGAGATAAAAATGAAAATGACAGTTACAGGTTCCATTGATTCACATTAAGAGGCACGCTAAACAAGCGAACAAAAAGCTGCTTTGTTTTAAACAATATTTTAAATCCACTCCACATTATTCTTAATGTCTTATATTATTCTGGTATTTTAGCCTGTGGTCTGTCACGCACTTAGTGTTTACCCCTCCTTACATTTATGACCAGGCACAGTGAGGTTCAAAATCATTTAGGGTAAATTTGACTATAGTGTTACTTGCAGGTTAATTTGGAATTTTGTTATATAGTTTTAGAAGCCATACCAAATTTTAGAAATAAATTACTTGTATTTTTTTTTTTATAGCAAATATCGCAATTGGGAAAGACGCGTCGAGAAAAGAAAAACGGCGGTGCCGGCGGCTTTGGTGCGAAACGCGCAACAAAAAAACAAAATCGGTAGAATTTAATCTGCGGCTTTTTTCTCCTTCTTTTCTTCCCCTCATTTTAGTAAAAGACTCCACCATCTGCATTTGCAGCCTTGGGCTGATGGAACGGGGGGTCAGGTTGGCACCTCCAGAACAAAACTCCAATTTAGAATGTTCATCTAAGGGTTGCTAATGGTATTAGGGGGCCGACGGCTTGGCCAGCAGGAGCCGGCCATTCTGCGATGAGCCCACTGTTTGACCCAGACCTTCAGCGATTCATCGGTCTGATAGCATTAGCGCCTGCATCTGTCATTTTCCGTCCCCCCCCCACCCACCCCCCTCTAGCTTTTCGCAATATATATGTTTTTATTTTTTATTTTATTGAAACGAGCGGGAACAAAAAAACCAAACAATTCGAAACTTCAAGGTTTCGCGGTCGCCTTCCCCCCGACGGGGAAAAGAAAGCGAGGCGGAGATCGGTAAACGGAGCGAAATCGCGGGCGGGGAGAGCCGTTTCCAGTCCAGCGTAGCCTCGCGCTTAAGTTCCGTTTGTTTTCCCCGCTTAATTATTTAAGTTGCGGAATTCCAAAAATAAAAAAAAGCCGAATTTGGAAACGCCCGCGTTCTCGAGCTTTTGCGCTTCGTGCGATGCGCGCCGTGAGGACGGTCTTTTCTGCGAGGACGGAATCGTACTAAATGGCATGTTACGCGGCTAATTTCTCAAAGAGGCAGTCGCAGGTAAGGACGCTGTTAATGAGAGCCGGTAGATGGGATGTTGGGCGATAGCGTTTGTGTAGTGTAATTTGTGTAAACAATACTTTCTTGCCGAAAGAGATGAGTGTGTGACACTTCTTTTCATTTTATGCTGGCACTGCAGAGATGTTTAATTTTTTTTTCTGTTTTATCATGGGAAATCATTTTGAAAGTCGGTCTCTGGGTTAAAGTGCTGTTTGTGGTTGCGATTGTGTTTGTGGGTTTTGGCGTAAGCAGATTGTGTGGTCCGAAGGGGGGTGAGACGCAGGGTCGGGGGCCCGGACACAGGCAGTGGTGGCTGTGGTTGAAGCGATTGATTACGGTGTTTTTTTTGCCGAATTTGTATAGGAATTATTTACTGTTCTGTGTGTCATTAATTCCCCTCAGCTAAAAAAAAATGCTTGGGGAAATGATCCTGTTTGTGAATAAATATGAGGCCTTAGAACACAGATTCTGTCGGAAAAAAGTCTCCACAGAACTATTGAACAAAATTTTTTTGGATAGCTGTCGCATAAGATGTGCCATTTGTGGGTTGAATGCTTTCAGTAAAATGCTGAATTTGTGAGTTGGAATATTTCCCCCCCCCCCTCCCTCCACCCTCCCAGTTCACGCACAATAAAATCTTGCTTCATTAAAAGTGTATTAATCTGGTCTCTTGTCTCAAGGGAGACACCTTAAGATGATATTGTGTCTTTTTCTTTAAATTGTTGGGGGGGAAAAAAAATCTACCAGATTTGGTCCCTGTCAGTCAGAAATAATTGTGTTCTTAATCTTGTCCCTGATGGATGACTTGGAGTTCAGCAACGGGCCAGCTCCAATGACAAATACAATATTAATATTCATTAACTGCTTTGACAATGCTAATTTTGATGCAGTAGTAAAGGGCCTTCCAAAGTTAGCGGCCAAAGCATCAGAGCTGTGCAAGGTGGCAAGATAATTTGTGCTGGTTTACTGAGCTGAAGGCTTTTAAAGTCTTTAGCGAGAAAAAAAAGCGAGGTACCACAAACAAAATAAAAGAGAAAGGGAAAAGTTCTGAAGCATTGCAAGGCAGGACTGTGGAAGTAACGCGATCAAGAGTCACTGCTAAAATTTGACACCTCCGATGCAGCATCTTTGAGCACAATTTTTTTTTTTTTAACAAAAAAGTTGCAACAAAAAAAGAGAGCATAACATGGTAAGTCAGCACATTCTCGATTTTGTTTAATCTTTTTGATCTTTTCAATTATCGCTATTTGAAGATCAATAGTCATTTTTTTCTACTATGGTTAAAAGGCGCACAGCGGTGGTTCGGTGGTGTGTTCGGATCACGGCTTTAAGAGCTGGGTCCCTCTCTTATTGCCATTAGTTGCCCGTGCTAAATTTTCAATTGCCAATCGCTTCTGAAATTAATGTGACTTGTTTCTGTTTTTCTTTTTTTTTTTCCCTTTTTCTTTTTTTCTTTTTTAATCGAACGCGGTTTGTCGGTTTGATTTCGGAGTTCGCTTCGTTTGCATCGCCGTCTTTAAAGAAAGCGGCGCCGTTCGCAAAGCAGCGACAATTTGTTGTTTTCTTTTTTTTTTTTTTTTTTAAAGGTTCTGGTTTATGTTTGCCGTGTTTATGTTTTGCCTGTGTCTGCGTCGAAATCGTGAGTGAGCCAGGAGCCGAAGCGGAGCGCGCCGACGCCGCTCGCCATTTTACTCTTCTTTTGCCCTTTTTTTTTTTTTTTTCCTGCTTTGTTTTTAGTTTTGTTTTCGTTGCCGACCTCTGAAAACCGAGCGATGTGTTTAGGATTAATGACACGGTGGAGGACACCCACTGCTCAAGTTTAGCCAAGTTAGGGAAAGTTCTATAGAGCGCTCTCGAGTACCTTTATGTTTGCCAAGCCCTGGAAAGAAGAGGGAGCCTTTTTTTTTTTTTTTTCTTTTTTTGTTCTTTCAACTTATCAAAGAAAGGAAGATGGACACAAAAGGGCTTATTAAGAGGGATATGCGGATGAGCGGCGGGGGGAGAGGTTTGCGCCGGTGCGGTCTTTCCCGCCGCGCGCCCCTGATTCCGGTGAATGGGGGAGTGCGAGCGCGGCGCGCACTCCGGCGGAGGGCTCGGGGACGGGCGCCTGGGCGGCTCGCCTCGGCCCGTCTCCCCCTCGGCTTTTTTGTGTTATCGGCTGGGGCGATCTGGCCGCCGGACCGCAGTTGGGAAGGTGCTGCCCTCCAGTGGAATAGCTGATGAGAGCGCGATGCGCGTCTTGTGTAGTCTGAGCGCTACAGCGAGCGCCGGCATGCTTGTTGTAACCAGGAAACCAGACGCATCGGTACCTATCCCAAACCAAGCTGGCGTAAATGGTAAGCGCTCTCTCTCTCTCTTTTTTTTTTTTTTTTTAAATTCTGAGTACCACTTTGTTGGATAAATTTTTATTAAGGTTGTGTTTTATATATATCACATATATAAATGATTATATATAGATATATATATATGTGTGTGTGTGTGTGTGTGTGTGTGTGTAAGTGTAATAATAATTACTATTATTGATTATATTACTATATATCTTTTTTACTCTTTTTTTTACATTTGGGTAGTTCAATTATGTAGGAACATGTTTGAATTTTGGTAAAGAGAGCGTAGTTTTGTATTACAGTTTAAGGTTGTTTTCCTTTTTGGATGTGGTATATTCATAGGGATAGATATATACGGATAGATGTGTTTGTAATCTTGCATTGATAAATTGTGTAGGTTTCATTTTTAAGGTACTAATTTCCATGAGAAATCTTGTGTTTACAATTCTACAGCCCCTCTTTATCATGCTTTTGGATGGTATTGCCATAATTTAAATTCAGAATTCAAATTTTCTTATACAGATTCCATGAAATCATCTTAAGCGAAATTTAAGTAAATATTTTTTGTTTTCTGAAGTTTATATATTTTTTTAAATTGCCTTTATGGACAGTTTGAAAGTTGTATATCACAAGTCAGCATCTTCAAAATTACTGTAAGAAGTTTTTTGTTTTTTTTGCCAAAAAAAAAAGTTCTAGCAGGTGTGCAGCTGCGTGTGTTTTGTCTGTTTGCGCACGCGTGTGTCTGTACGTGCACAGGTGTGCGTGTGCGAGTGCAAATCTTTTAAATTGTCTCGTCTGATTTACTTCAAAGTTGAGTGCGAATTTGGCATTTGAGGGGGGTGACACTCCGTTGTAGTTTTTGTTCTGGTTCCTGTAAATGTTTGTTTGTTTTGTTTTGTTTCGTTTCATTTCCTTTTTGTCTGCGCTTCCCTGTCCTGGTTCGGGGTGGAGCCGGCGGGAGCGAGGGGGCTTTGCCGGCTCCGCGTGCTTCCCTCTGGCTCGCGGGCCGGCGCGCGGCCATTGTGTCCAAACTGATTGGGAGCTGTCGGTTAGCGGCAGGCGAACTGGCAGTTTGCTTAAGGAATCGCGCGTGTGACAAAGGGGTCGGCGGGAGTGCGGCGGGCGCCTGAATGGAAGGAGGGGTGGTAATTAGCCGCCGTGTTGTCGGGGCTCTTTGGCTTGTCAAGCCGGGCGCTCCTTGCTTTTGTTGTTCCCATGTAAAGGAAATTCTGCCGGTTTTGTTTAGGCATTTCGGCTGTTGAGGGCCCAGAGTTTTCTGGCGGATGTTCTGTGGGCATGGGGAACACAAACTGGAAAAGCAGAGGAAGAAGCATACCATTTTTAGTTTTGTTGCTGGCCCTTTTTTTTTGTTTGTTTTATTTGTTTTAGTTTTAATATTTGTTTTCTGTGCTTTTTGGGATCCTGCCTTTGCAGTCCCTCCCCACCTTCATTACAGCTTTGTATTTTGACTAATGTTCAGCGAACGAAGTAATTACTTTATGAATTGATTTAATTCAAAATTTAAAATCTCACTGTAAAAAAAAATAAATAAAAAATAGCTTGCTGAAAATCTTTAATAAAGATTTTCAGTGAGCTTTTTCACAGCTCGTTGAATATGCAGTCTTTCAAATGAATGTACACCTCAGTTGTATTTTGTTTATTGCAGTTTTGTAATTGTAATTGTAGCTTTTTTCTCTTCTCTTTCTCCTTTTAAAATAATATTATTAAAATTAAATTAAAAGAAAAAGATGAAAACATGTTTAAAAATGGGAAAAAGTGCGAGCCGTGAAGGTGACGTGCTGTAAATCAGAATTGCAGTGACATTACAGTTGTTTGATGGCCTGTAACTTTGCTGTGCCAAAGGGTCTTTGAGGGCTAAATGTTATGGGGTATTATTTATGTACAGTAGGTAGAAAATGAAAGGCACACTGGCAGGTAGATAAGAGGCCTGGTAGAAGAGCAGAGAGCTTCGGGGACAGGTTAGTCAAAATTTTTAGCGCCTACGTTTTTTTTTTTCCCTATCTTTTCTTCTTCACCCTCCTCTTCCTCTCCTTGTTCTGCTTCTTTTTAAAAAAAAAAAAAAAAAGGAAAAGAAAAGGCAAGCCGTTCGTTTAAAAAAAAAAAAAAAAAAAAGGCTGAGAGAGAGAAATGAAAAAGCCCGTGATGTAGATGTCACAGCCGTGTCAAAGTGACAAGAGAAACGTCCCCTCCGCGGTCTCGGAGGGAAGCGTGTGCGCTGTGTGCGCTTGTGTCGCGCTTTTCTGTGTGTGTGTGAGGGGACCCGCCGGAGCGCGGATAAATGACTGCTCGCTCCAGTTTGCTGATCTCGCGTCGGCTCCGCGGATGCCGCTCCGTCTCCTTCCTCTCTTTCTCCCCCTTCGTCCCCGCTCCTCCTCTGCTCGCCTCCCCGCGCGCTCCTCCGCGCCGCTGTAGCCCGAGCCCTCCAGCCGGCGGTGCGTTTCGGGGCGCCCCGGTGGAGCCCCCCCACCCCCCCGCCGCACCCCCCCGTCGATGCTTAGCCTGCACATGTCGGGGCGCGTTTCCGGGGTCGGGTAATTCAGCCTTTTGTTTAGAGTTGTTTTGTGGGTTTTTTTTGTTTGTTTTTTGTTTTTTGCTCTGGTTGCTGCTGGCGGGAAGATTACATCCGAGTACTTTTCTCCTGTAGCAGGAGTCACGACCCAAAGACCCCCCCATCTTTTTCCGTATCGCTCTTTTACTATTTGAATTTAAAAAAATAAAAAAAACTAAGATACGGCACAAAGTTTGACCGGACCGAGGAGCAGCGGTTTGGCATGCGCCGGGAGGGCGAGAGGCTCGTCTCACCGCCGGCCCACGCCCCCCCCCGCGCCCCCCCCCCCCACCCCTTCGGCGGGTCAGGCCTCCAAAACCGCCGACCTCTTCGTCTCAAGCGAGGCGCCTTTTTTTTTTCTTGTTTGTTTTTTTTGAAGCGCATTTTTTGTAAGAAAATACTTTTTTAAAATAAACGAGTAACAGGCGGGAAGAAAAAGACAAACGGTGGGGGGCGGTTGGATGATAGCGCGCGCGACGGAGAAGGCGGGGGGAGAGCTACGGGACAGCGGCGTTTTCCGCGGGCAGGGGAGCGGGGGTGCGGCGAAGGCAGAAGCGCGGCGGCGGTGGGCCTCTGCGTGTCGGCCGCCCGTCTGGGAGGGGAGATCAGCGGAAGGGAGCAGCCATGTACGCGCGGGACGGCGTTTCCGCGGCGATGGACGAGCTGGGCTGCAAAGGCCCCCTCTCCTCCTCCTCCGGCTTCTCCCTCCTGCAGCAGCTGGGCTGCTGGCACCTCAACCTCAACTGCTGGGTGAGTCGCTCTCTCTCCCTTCCCCTCGCCCGTCTCGCCCCTCGTTCTTTTTCTCGGCCTCGGGTGGCGCGGCGAGGCTTGGGCGGGTGAGGTGGGGGGCGGAAGGAGCGGGCACGGACAGGGAGGTCGGAACGACGCCTTTAAAGCTTCCTGAAAGTACCGTGAATTTTCTTTCTTTATTTAGTTCTTAAAAAGCATTTCTTTTTTTGCGGGGGAGGGCGGTATGCATTTAAGAGAGAAGGTGTGTGTGTATTTGTGCGTGTGTGCGTGTGTGTGTATTTGTGTGTGTGTGTGTGTGTGTGTGTGTGGTAAAATGAGTGTCAGCTGCAAGAAGTTTTTAATACACAGTACAAGTGGTACTTCAGTGGGAAATACTTTGCAGGCATTTTCGCAGAAGCTACTACTTAATTTTTGTTGCACAATTAGTATTGTGTTGCATTTGAGGATTAAAGATAATCCTCTGTGTGTGGTTGGGGTCACATTTGACCCCGGCCCCCCAGCACACGCACACACACACACACACACACACACACACACACACACACACGTGTGTTTTATCGTTCTTTTATCCGTTATTCAGATCATCTGTTTGTTTGGCTGAGAAGTGCAATTCTCTCTTTCATTTTCTTTCAAATGCTATCAAACGTGTGCCTGAAAAAAAATGAAAGCAGCGAAGAGGACGTGCAGGACTGGATTTAGACACACACAGTCATACGTTTGCCATTAGTAATGAATGTATTCCTGCTCATGTTGCTGTTTAATTAAAAACTAGTTGTGCGTTTCTTTTGGCCGAAACACTGCTACTATCGAAAGACGATGGCAAGAAAGACATTTCACTGGAGACGTCTTTATCTGAGAGGGACTGAGACTCGGTGATTGTGATTGGCCGGTTACTGTGAAACCGGGAGCCTTCCGGCCCAGACCCAGGAGCTCTTCGCCGCTCGGGGAGTTGGCCCTCGGTGGCCGGGCGGTTGGCCCTCGGTGGCCGGGCGGTGGGCCCTCCGGCGTGAGCAGGAGGGGGGCTTGCCGAAGCGCCAGGCTTGGTTCCGGTACGCGGGGAGGCTTCGCCGCATTAAGCCGGGATGAGTGAGTGACGCGCCTCGTCCTCCTCTTCTCTTCCTCCATCGCTCCTGAAGTGCTGGAATAATGGGCAATAGGCTGTCCCAGCATCCCTTTCTTCATAGGAAAAATTAACAATGAAATAATAGTAATAATAATAATTATTATTATTATTATTGTTATTATTATTATTATTGTTGTTGTTGTTATTGTTGTTATTATTATTATTATTATGTAATACTTATTTTGTGCTACGTTTATATTTGCTCATTTGAAAAACAAATTGTTATTATTGTCATCGTCATTGTTATTGTCATTTTTAAAGCAATTTAAAATGAGGTGTTTCTCCAAAATTATGTACACAAAAGCATTGTTTTAGTACTTCGTATCGATATATTACTTTATGTAAAAGCCAAAAATAATAATGAAAGCGGAGAAATATACCCATGCAAATGACAGTGAAGTATTTGGCCCAGATAAAATTTTCTCTGCTCTCCCCAGATCACAGAAGCCAGCCTGTCATTGCAGTAAAGTGAATAGATTAACTTTTAAATCTACTCTAGTCCCTGGAGCAAAGGGCTGTCTGATTTTTCTAGTTTTTCTCAAATAGAAATGCTGGTAGGATCTGAAATGAGGGAATGAGGGATTCCAAGAGGCCTACATAACTCCCCAAGGGTTTGTTTATGTAAGGCTTATGGGCAACAGTAGTGTGTGTGTGTGTGTGTGTGCCTGTGCGTGCGTTTGCGCGTGTGTGTGTGTGTGTTTGCGTGTTTTTACGTGTGTGTGTGCATGTGTGATGCACAGGTCTTACTGATTTCCCTTTTTTAAATTGGAAATGTAATTCCTTTTATGCCTTATAAAACATGTACATGGAATAATGTTGCAATTCTTCTCCAGTCATATTCAGCAAAACTACCTTGGTTTTCCACAATATTTCTTTAATTTGAATTTGACCTGCTCTGACCTGTGTGTCATTGCAGAGGCTTATTTTGTAGCGGGTGCGGACTGTATCAGCATGGTTTGGGTGATGCATCCTCCACTGCAATTAACTCATAAAGTAGAAGCGTACAGTAGCTACTAGGCTTTTGGTCCTCAGATGAAGAGAAAGAGCATTCTAAAACCCTGAAACATGTGACTATTCATAGAAACAGCAGAAAAGTTTTCTGATTGGCTGCTTTATTTCATTATAACATCATCATACTGTTTTTTTTGTTGTTTTTGTTGTGATGGTCTGTTTTAATGGTGTTTATAGCTGGGCACATCAGTGCACGTATCAGCAGAGCATTTCTAGCAAAGCCTTTCTTAGGTTGCTTCTGTTGTTTAAGGTGGCATGCATCTTTGCTTGTGAAACTGACTACGAACACACACACTCTCATGTATGCAATACAGATACACAGGCACTCACTCATGACACACATACACACACACACACACGCTCACATAAAGGGTAAATACTTTATATACATTAGAGCAAACAATGCAACAACTTAAGAGAAGCGGGGGTGTGGAATCTCCCTCAACCTTGTTTGTAACACAGGCACACACACCCACGCACACATACTGACACACATGCACACATACAGACACACAGCACACATACTGACACACACACACACATGCAGACATGCACGCATACAGACACACACACACACACACACACACACATACTGACACACACACGTTTGCCGTAGTTTGTCACCGCGAGCGCTTGGATGCTGGCCCTTGACGCGTCCCTTATCGCTTCACGTGTTTGGCAGCTTTGCTGCTTGTGCTGGAATTTGTCAGTCTGAGAGCCCCCCCCCCCACCTCCAATCCATCATAGCGCTGTCAGGCTGCCCCCCCCCCCCACCCCCCCCAAGAACAGCACAACAGCTCATTAGGCCCCTCAAGCGCCAGTGACAGCTCATCATATCATGCTGTAAAAGCGCAGAGGTGCGCCACCCCCCCATCCCCCCACCCCCCACTTCCCAGGGGCCCCTGGAGGTCGGCACCTTCACATTTGGTCTTTAAATTTCCTCAGGAGGAGCCGAGACGCGAGCGCGTAGGCCTTTTTCCGCCCGGGCCTTCTCCTCCGGCCTTCTCCTCTGCGCGCTTCCCTCGTTCCCTTCTCTTTGGCTCGCCCTCCGCTCCTCTGTCTCCTGTTTTTAGAAGGGGGGGTTAGAGGTTTAAGGGTGGCGTTTTTGGCTTTTATAAAGGGTCGGCTGGACCGCTGCTGCCGCTCTGCTGTGCACCATGCTGAGTGGAGCTCGGTGTTACGGCAGCCTTCTGTTTAGAGTCCAGTGTGTGTGTGTGTGTGTGTGTGTGCGTGTGTGTGTGTGCGTGCGTGCGTGTGTGTGTGTGCATGCGCGTGTGTGTGTGTGTGTGTGTGTGTGTGTGCGCGTGCGTCTTTGTGCGTGTGTGTCTGCGTGTGTGTGTGTGTGTTATGTGTGTGCATGCGTGCATGTGTGTGTATGCGTGCGCGCATGCGTGTGTGTGTGCACTCTGTCTTAACACAACGACTGGAAGAAACATGTTGCAGAACTGTAGAGGTGTTTCTTTTTCCTGTGTGAGAGGTTGTGAATGGGACGTGGCGCTAGCTGGCCGCGCTCTGCCAGTGGAGCCCGGAGACGCACTGACCTCCGCATTGTCAGCGCGGAGCGCAGGCTCACTTCATCACGAGGGCCCCGGCGTGCCACGGCGACGGGCTGCGGCCCCCCGGCCCCCCACAGACTCCTGTCAATTACCATTAATGGACCGCCATTCTGCGTAATGGCCGCGCTGGAGTGACACGCTCACGCGCGCGCACTGGCGCACACACGCACACGCTTCCCGCGGAGCGCCAGGCCGAGCCGAGCCGCGGCGCGGTTCTGTTTGCGTACGCTACGCGACCGGGTTCCGGGGGTCGCCTGCGTTCGCCCAGCGCACGGTCTTCCCGCTTCCTTTTACCTCAACGTTTCACTTCACGTTTGCTTTAACGTGTATTTTTTATTATTACCTCAAGATCTGTGCGGGTGGCGGGCCGAAACGCTTCTCAAGAGTTCAGAGTTCAGACCAGCTGATTCTTTTTTCTTTCTTTCGTTTTCTTTTTTGGTTTCTTTTTGGTTGTTGGAGGTTGGGTTGTGGGGATTGTGTGGGGCGGGGGGGGTGGGGGTTTATCAGTGGGTGGTACTGGCTGTGCGGTAGCCAGGAAGTGTCTTTTATTTACTTTTTTCTCCTTTAAAAGAGGTGGGAGTGAAAAGACTCCTATGTATTTCCTCTGTGTTTTGTTTCATTTTTCCCTTGGCATAATTAAGTGGTATTGTCCACTTGCAGAGCAGTGTGTTGCGGTTCAGCCATTGTGTTTAGTGTTGTGTGGTGGTTAGGGAGCGGGATGCAGCTCGCCTGTGAGTAAGTCCCAGGGAGAGTTTTTGTCCCGGGCAGGACGAGGGTGCGGGAACAATGGGACGGGGTTCGTGTAAGGATGGAAGTATAAGGGTGATTTGTGCTCGCTGGTGTGGGACGTGGGAGTTGGGGGTTTGAATGTCCGGTCAAATGTGAAGTCCATTTGAGGGATTATTGTTGGGTTGAAGATAGCTAAGCGAACTGGGGTTTTTTTGATTAATGCTACTATGGAAATGTCATACTGAATTAACCAGTATGTATGTGGTTTATGGGAGTTGAAATGTGAGTATTTCTTCATTTTTGTATATAAACTTGTCTTGTCTTTTGGTAGTTATAAGATTTTTAGGATTTTTTCAGTTCTTGTATTTCTTAAAATAAAATAAAATAGGACCGGTCAGCAAAATAGGATGTTTTTTTTTTTTTTTGGGGAGGGGTTGGGGTTGGGAGTGTTGGTAGTCTGGGTGAGGGTGGTATCCCTCCTCCCACCGCTTCTTCTTCCATTTTGGTTCTTCAGTAAACATGTTGGCTCCCCCAAGGTCATAGGTCAGCCGGTTGACAATGGTATTCCGTGAGTAACGGACTTCCAAAAGAAAAGAGGTCCTTTCTCTGAGCATTTTAGCACAGTGGTTCCCCCCCAGACACACCTTCCCTTCCCCTCATTTTAGTGTCTTTGCGCGGCGGAGGGGGATTGTGTAATGACCGTCGACGGGTCATTACCCCCTTCCCCAGCCCTGGATGACCCGCGGACGAGCAATTGCAGCGAGACCGCTACGCGCGTGCACGTGTGTGAAGGTGGACGGTAGGCCGAGAACATGCGTCCGTCAAAAAAAACGGGGCCAAACAAAGACCAAGCGGGGTGCCTTTAAACAGGGGCCCCCATTACCAGTCAGAATATTCTTTATTTCCTGAGCAGAGAGAGAGAGAGAGAGCGAGAGAGAGAGAGAGAGAGAGAGCACAGGGCAACTGTAGCTCATTATGTCCATGCAGGGCCCTGGGGACAAGGCAGATAAACTATATCGCTGGCGATCATTCGCGGACTGTGTTTTAAAAGACGTACGCACCCTGCGCTGACTGTGATGTAAATCAATTGCTCGTCTGCTGAATGCGCGGGCAGTAGATGGCCATTCGGACGGATCCTGAATAGAGACCCTGACAAAGGAACCCATTTCAATGGTCGTACTAAAGCCTTTCAGCAGAGGAGAATGGACAGCATTCTTTCACATCATTACCAAGGGGGAGTGGGGTGGGGGGGGGGTGGTGTTGGGGGAAGGGGCAGTGCACCGCAGGCCTTGCTCAATGGTGGACTCGGTAGGCGTGTGCAACGGCTTCCAGAGCGTACTTCTTTTTTTTTTTTTTCTTGTTCTTCTTCTTGATGGACTGAACTTCAAGATTGACCCATACGAGAGGAGCAGGAGTAGCGCACACCTTCGCTTACTTTTTTCATTTCTGTTCTCAACTGAATTTAACTTTTTTTTTTTCATTTGGTAGTTATCCTCCTCTCCCTCTACTGCCATTTTCCAGGAAGTTCCATTTTGAACAGTCAACCAATCACGTGTCATTGTAAGGAATGAATGTCACTGCAAAATCAAGAAAATTAGAAACTGTAGCATAAACGCCTATATGCTAGAGATGCACATGTGTGTGAGAGGTACTGTACTTTTTGTACAATTTATTGTGCCGTTTCTTAATTTAATTTAAATAATCAGTTTAGCTGTCTTCTGAAGGGCTTAAACCTTTAACCCCCCCATATACAGTGTGTTCAGTCAGATAAATGCTTTAAAAACATATATTTTTTATGGTGTTAAGACATTTTTTAAGGTGTATCGGGGGGAGGGGGTGTGACCTTCAGACAGGCAGAAGATTGCCTGGTGGTCATGTCCTGTGGTCGTTTCCTGTCCATCGGCAGTTCGATGCTGTTCTGAGTCGACTGTCTGCACTGCACCATGTTGCTTGTGTTGGGCCTGTGTTGGGCTTGTGTTGGGGCCAGGTTGAGCCCATGTCGGGCGTGTCCTGGGCCTGTGCTGGGCTTGTGTTGGGGCTCGGTTGGGCCTGTGTTGGGTCTGTGTTCCCCCCTACTCCTGAGATGAAAGGCCTCTAAGACAGTGGCAGAAATGAGAGCGGACCCTAATCCATCCATCACCTTCTCCCGGCCTGTCTAATCTGCACCCCCGCCTAATCTGGTTACCTTCGGGTGCACTGGGAATTTGCTTCTCCCCGCAGCCGTTTAATGCCATGTTACGCTCGAGCACCTCCTCCCCCTGCCAGATCCCCCCTCGGACTTCCCCCTCCCCGTTATACTGTAATCTTAATGTAATTGAAAAAGGGCTTTTGCCACAAAGAGCAGATTACATCACTAAAACCAATTTGGCAAAATGTTGGAGATGAGTCTTTTTCCTTCACGGTGCCAAATCCCTGCCCAAAATCGCACGGGGCTTGCCAGGCTTAGGGGCGTCGGAGCGGAGACCCTAGAAACACCGGGGGGCGGGAGGAGAAGGGGGGGTGGATTGGAGGGGCAGACCGGCACGTTGGTTTGCCGCTCTGTTAATGTGCCTGTTTCTTGTCATGACCGCCTACCAGAGCAGAGGATGAAGTAGCCCTTTACCTCAGGGTTAATAACACACCAAGCAAGAGTGCACTTTGATGGTGGTCTTCCTCCTCTTTCCTGTGGTCAAGTGTGAACTGAATTTATTTATTTATTTTTTGGAGTGTGGTTCTCTTTCCTGTCCAAGATTAACGTGATTCCCCCATCCCCACCCCCCTTTCTTTTTCTCTCTCTTTCTCAGTCGAATAAAGTCCCTGTGGTACAGCACCCCCATCATGTGCACCCCCTCACCCCCCTGATCACCTACAGCAATGAGCATTTTACTCCCGGGAACCCCCCACCCCACCTACAGACCGACGTGGACCCCAAAACAGGTAAGAGTGGCACCTCCTTGCCAACACAGTCCGTTCAGCTGAGCTCACATACCTCACACACCTTGAGCACCTTAATCATGTTGTGACTCACTGGGGTTCCTAACTCTGGAGACTCCTTAGCTCAATGGAGTACTGTTAATCAATGGAAGACTTTATTCAGTGGAGTGACTCCTTAATTCAGTGGAGTGACTCCTTAACTCAATGGAGTGACTCCTTAATTCAGTGGAGTGACTCCTTAATTCAGTGGAGTGACTCCTTAATTCAATGGAGTGACTCCTTAATTCAATGGAGTGACTCCTTAATTCAGTGGAGTGACTCCTTAATTCAGTGGAGTGACTCCTTAATTCAGTGGAGTGACTCCTTAGCTCACTGTAGTGACTCCTGAAGCAGTCACGGAAGCCAGCGAGGTGGCGCACGGCCGCGGTCCGTTTTCGGCTGAAGCAGTGAACGATGACCTCGGGCTCGTTGTGGCTTCTCTTCCGTGAGGGCGCTTCTCGTTTATCTGGTTGTCGCTCGGCCTCTTCCCGAGCACAATTTGCTCGTTTTTATTTGAGATCGAGGACGTTTTGGCTCAACATATAGGCTGGAGTGGAGACCAGCGCAGCTCTTTTCCCGTTTCAGTTGTACTTGAATCCGAATAAAACAAACCCCCCGTTATGATTGCAAGATATCAACAGGGGCTACAGTTCAGTCAGTGACTCGATCTCTCTTTCAGTCGATGCAATCTGTCAGTCAGGCAACACGATTATCTCCGCAGCTCTGCAATTTAAAATGAATTAGAAGGCCAGATTTTGATCCAGCAGGGCGTGTGGTTTAATCCCAAAGCAGTGTCGGCTCTGGTCCGGAATGAACCGCACATTGCGCTCGATGTAAGTTTTGTTGCAAGCGTGTGTGCGTGTGTGAGAGAGAGATCCTATCCGTGGATATTGCCCAGGACTTGCCACGATGGCGGTGTAAACCTGTTGTGTTGCGTGCCTCGCTCCGTGGCTGCCCTGTGACCTCTCTTGGAGGGATGCGAGCGCGCTCTGGTTCTCGCCTCGCCTGACTCCGATGCTGTCTTCAGTTACGGCTTCCGTGTCGCAGGTGCCGGTAATGGCCCGGATCCTGTTAAATGCAGCGCTTAATGGCATTGCTTAATTG
The DNA here is from genome assembly GCF_018555375.3 of Anguilla rostrata. NCBI lineage: Eukaryota > Metazoa > Chordata > Actinopteri > Anguilliformes > Anguillidae > Anguilla > Anguilla rostrata. Next base: position 21,704,539 of record NC_057934.1, read on the forward strand.
AGCTTAGCGCTTAATTAATCCTCCAGTGATATTAAAGCTGTCGTGCGCTTGCACAGGCGCTGGATTTGACGTTCCCGCAGCATTCCTCCCAAGTTTCTGAACATCGTCTGGACTGCGCCAACCGAAGACAAATTAACTCACAACTTTTTTTTTTAATAACAGCTGATGTTTTTCGGATGTTTCATTTCTTTTTGTTAGGAGAGTGTGTAGTGGGACAGTGGTAGTAGACTGGTGGAACAGTAATATTGGAGTGTGGTGGTACAGTAGTGGTAGTGTGTGAGAGTACGCAGTAACTGTGTGGTGGTACAGTAGGAGTATATTATGGTGGTACAGTAGTCGTAATGTGTATGAGAGTACACAGTTGTATTCTGGTGGTACTACAGTAGTGTGTTGTGGTACAGTAGTGGTAGTGTGTGAGAGTACGCAGTAGTAATCTGGTGGTACAGTAGTGCGTAGTGGTACATTAGTAATAGTGTGTGGCTGTACGGTAGTATTAATGTGGTAGTACTGTAGTACAAGGTGTACTGTAGTACCGCTTGTAGTACATGGCCTATACTAGGACAGCATGTAGTACAGAGCCTGCAGTAGGACAGCATGTAATACAGGGCCTACAGTAGTACCACTTATAGTACATGGCCTTCAGTAGGACAACATGTAGTACATGGCATACAGTAGCACAGCATGTAGTACATGGCCTATAGTAGTACAACATGTAGTACATGGCCTACAGTAGTACAGCATGTAGTGCAGGGCCTACAGTAGTACAGCATGTAGTGCTGGTCCTACAGTAGTACAGCATGTAGTGCAGGGCCTACAGTAGTACAGCATGTAGTACATGGCCTACAGTAGTACAGCATGTAGTGCAGGGCCTACAGTAGGATAGCATGTAGTGCAGGGCCTACAGTAGTACAGCATGTAGTACATGGCCTACAGTAGTACCACTTGTAGTACATGGCGTACAGTAGTACAGCATGTAGTACATGGCCTACAGTAGTACCACTTGTAGTACAGGGCCTACAGTAGGACAGCATGTAGTACATGGCCTACAGTAGCACAGCATGTAGTACATGGCCTACAGTAGTACAGCATGTAGTACATGGCCTACAGTAGTACCACTTGTAGTACAGGGCCTATAGTAGTACAACATGTAGTACAGGGCCTACAGTAGTAAAGCATGTAGTACATGGCCTACAGTAGTACAGGGCCTACAGTAGTACTACTTGTAGTACATGGCCTACATAGTTCAGGACCTACAAAATGACAGCATGTCGTACAGGGCATACAGTTGTACAGCATGTAGTGCAGGGCCTACAATAGTACCACTTGTAGTACATGGCCTACATTAGTACATCTTTAGTTCAGGACCTACAAAATGACAGCATGTAGTACATGGCCTACAGTAGTATGGCATGTAGTGCAGGGCCTGTGGTAGTACTACTTGTAGTACATGGCCTACATTAGTACATCTTTAGTTCAGGACCTACAGTAGTACCACTTGTAGTACATGGCCTACATTAGTGCATCTTTAGTTCAGGACCTACAAAATGACAGCAAGCAGTGCAGGGCATACAGTAGGACAGCATATAGTACAAGGCCTGCTGTACGACAGCATGTAGTGTTTTTCCCCACCTACGGTCTTCCTACTGTCCTAGCCGCAGCTGGGGAAGAGAGCAGAAGGAAGTATGCACTGAGGCACATAAATGTCACACCGTGCTCTTGGCTCAGCCTACTGAAGTGCGTCAGCCAGTTTTAAGAGCTGTCCAGGCGGTGGATGCTAAGTGCTTCCACAGCGTCCGTGCACATGCTTTCGCACTGCTGGAAAATCCATCTTTTTATTTTTACGAGGCCATATTTTACTCTGAGATGTCAAACATTTAGGGATGTTTGCGAACATAGCATATCCCCCCGCTCTGTAATGAAAATGAGCACACAGGGAAAAAAATGCTAATTTTTTTAAAAAAAGGTTAGTAATCTCTCTGTTGGTGTGTTCGATTCGATGAGTCTTCTCCAGATGAACTTGACTCATTTGTATTTTTGAATTTCAAATTGAATTTGTACGTGTGAAAACGATTTCTTAAGTGTTATTACGCGTTGAAAAAATAGTCCTGGAGTATTCATAGAGGGGGCCAGACAGTGGGCCGCTTGTTTTCACACGTGGGCCCAGCAGAGCCGCAGTGTGAATGAATAACGCGACGGCAATAATTTCTAAACGAAAACGCAGGAACGAGCGCAATGCGAACAGGAAGCGGGTGGCCACAGCGGACAGCTGTCGGGGAGCCAGGGGGCCGAATCGCTGCTTCAGCTGTCTCCCCCAGTGCGGGCCCTGCTCCTTACACTTTTGTGTTTGGATTACCGTAAATTCCAGAGTACACGCTCCCGTTTTCTTTTCTTTTTTTTAAATCGAGTTGGAACACTCCACAAAGTCATGTAGCTGCGGTCTCCGCGGCAATAGATCGTCGTGTGCTTTAAGGGCGTCTGTGGCAACAAACCTCTCTGAAATATCGTGTGTTGTTTTTCTGTGTGAGTTTTTATGTCCAAATGTTACTGTAATAATGGACAAAACCCTTTGAAAGGTGTGTAGTTCATTTGCTATTTGACTGCTTTAAAGCCCAGGTCTGGAAACTGGTTTAGAAAATGCGCCATGCCGCACCCGTGCGCCGTTTCACTTTAAATCTTTGATTATTGCGCACGCTGGCTCTCTGATTCGGTCGGCGTGATGATGTGGATGACAGGGCAGTGTTTTCATCCTCTCATTACGGCGCCTGCACCTCAAAGGGCTTTGATCAAAACGCGCGGTTTAGCGCCATACAGGCGCGCGCTGGTTCTCTGTGATGTTTGACTTTGTTCAATTGTGGAACTCACAACAGATGAATTTAGCGCCGCCGTAGCCTTCATGGGGGGAATAGGGTCGTCAGACTGAGGGGATAAACGTTTGAACACTTGTTCTCTCTCTCTCTCTTCTTCTTTCACCCGCTCCCTCTTTTGCTCTCTTCCTTCTTTATCTCTTTCTTTTCACAGGAATTCCAAGACCTCCACACCCCCCTGATATATCACCATATTACCCCTTGTCTCCGGGCACAGTAGGCCAAATCCCCCATCCGCTAGGATGGTTAGTACCACAGTAAGCAAACGCCATTTTTTTCCTTCTCTAACAGTTCCTAATGAGATTTTACCAGCAGCTACCTTATGCTGTCTACAGACATGCCTGTGCCAATGGCTTTGAATGTTTATGTAATTTTAATATGCTGTTGCTGTTCTGTTAGTCAGTTGGGTTTGAATGGGGAGGGGGGGGGGGGGTAGTTGCATATTAGAGGCATATTATCCACTCTTTTTGCTTTTTAATTAATTTTTTACATCAGTTGCCCATGAGTAAATATCAGTTTTATCTGCTGCCATCTTGAAAGATTGCTTTGCTAGTATTTCCTTAGCACCCCCCTCCAGAGTAACCTTTAACGTTACACAGGCCTGCAGCATTGCAGCCGGTTACTCCCTGCTCACCTTATACATTCCGCTGGTGCACCGGTGCTTTCACCGCCTGTACAAAAACAAATAAATAAATAAATAAAATGCACACACTGCCTTATTTTCCCCCTCTCAGCCCCTGAGTTGCTTCTTTGTGGCAAGAATGCTATTTTGCATGTTGCTGTATTGTCCAATTAAAGTAATGAACTGTGATTGCCAGTATTTTACCCACAATTCCGCACGGGGACCCTTCCCCTGGTAACCCATGTCAACACTTGTTAATATGACAAAAGGCTACAAATTAAGCTCTGTTAATTTAATGTTTTCTCACCGCGATCTAAATACCGGGAGAGGCCCGGAGCCGGTCTGCCGCTCTTTGATTCGCTGCGCTTTATTTTGGTATAAATTTACATTCATTATTGTTTTCCTTTGGATGTGTAGAGCTCAATTAGCGTGATGGCTCCATTAAAGCGTTCCGAGCTTCGTCTTTAATTATCACAACAAAACACCTAGCCCCAGCTCGGGGAAAAGGGTTTCCATTGACATAAGCAAGGGTTATAAAATTTAATTAGCCATTCCTATCAGATTTGTGGCATTCAAATTGTTCGGAGTTTGCTCTCTTTGATCCCCGCTCTGCAATCCCCAAGATTTTTTGTTCTGATCAAATGAGAATAAAGCCGGCCGCATGGGGAGCGCTTTTACCTTTTCTTTCTTCTTTCCAGGCAAGGTCAGCCAGTGTATCCAATCACAACGGGCGGATTTAGACACCCCTACCCCACTGCACTTACCGTCAACGCGTCCATGTCAAGGTGAGTTGCTTTCTGGGAAGGGAAATGGGGTATATGCAGGAGTGATGGTGGTGGTGGTAGTGTGTGTGCGTGGGGATGAGGGGGTGGGGGTTGTTCACACCCTTTTGAAACACCGGGGGGCCCAGAAGCGATGTTACTCCATCTGCTCCGATCCACCAGAACTTGCCCCCGAAGGAAGAGCTCTCTCTTTGCCTTCCTATTAATAAAGGCAATCCCCACAGTGGCCCCGCGCAGATATTAAAATATTAATTATTACGAGCGTTTCCGTAATGAGGCCCCTGATGCACGTTTACCCCCGCCGGATGATGCGAGGGGGGGGGAAGGCATCTGGAGCGCGGAGCCCGGCGCAGCCAGTTAAGAGGCGCGCGGGGCGCGTTCGGAGGGCCGGGGCCGCGGGGAGGGCGGGGTCCGGGCCCGTGTTTGTGTTCAGTGTTTTTCTTTTTCGCCGATTCTCCTCGGGGAATCGGCCGGGGCCCGCCGCGCACACGCGGCTACGGGTTAACTGCAGACGACAAACACCCCGAGGTTCGTCTTAGCGTCTTTAAAAAGAAATAACAGAGGCCGAGGAGAAGAAAAAAAAACATATGGTTGTCAACTCTCGTGCCCCCCCCACCCCCACGCACAGCCCCTGTGAGCCCAAAGCACAGGGCCCATTCCAGTAATGATGGTATTACCATTTTTGAATGTCAGAAAACACACATGGTTTATAGTCATGAGAGGAGGGTGAAATATGTGTCAGGCTAGCCTCCAGACAGCGGAACGCTGGCATGTAATTGCGCCGTAAATGTAGAAACCGGCTCTGTGGGGCCGGATCCCCCCCCCGACTACTCCTCTGACACTGAGAAACATCCACAAGTTCCTGAAAGGGAGGTCTGTTTGTTCTTGCGGGGGGATGGTCAACATTTTTAAAATAACACTGCCGCTCCTCATCGCCCGCAGTTCTACGGGTTGTCATGTGAGATGCATGGTGTTCGCAAACGCGCGTATGTGCGCGCACACACACACACACGCACTCACACACATGCACAATACACACACACACACACACACACAAAAATATACACACACATACACGCGCGCACGCGTACACACACGTACACATACTTGTACGCCTCTGCTGTCGGTTGCGCCCTGGGTAATTTCAGCCGAATCTGGGGTATCTGGCGCAGTGTTTACTGGGCAGCCAGCGGACCTGTGTTTAAGTGACGACTAATTGGCCTTAATGAGGGGTTTATATTGTGATCATCTTATTTCCAGTGCAGCTAATTGAATTGGTGGAGGGTCTGGGAGCTAGCGACGGGCTGAGGACGGCTAATGCATTTTGATAATCCCTAATTGAATTAGCGCAGATTAATAGGTAAAGGTCCACGCGTCTGGCGAGAGCGCAGTTTTGCATGTTTGTGTTAAAACGGAAAGGGGGGCGGACTCCCTGATCCGCAGAAGTGCGCGTTTAGAGAAAGGGAGAGAAAATTTCCCGAATACGGCACGAGGGGGAGGGGGGCTTCCGCGGGTTTAACGTCCGGAATTGGACTGAGACGCGGACGGCGAGGTCGAGAGATGAGCCCCCCCCCCGTCTTTTATTCCGGACCTGCGCCTTGTGTTACCGCACGAACGCAGCGGGGACCGTAGACCTGCGCCTTGTGTTACCGCACGAACGCAGCGGGGACCGTAGACCTGCGCCTTGTGTTACCGCACGAACGCAGCGGGGACCGTAGACCTGCGCCTTGCGTTACCCCACGAACGCAGCGGGGACCGTAGACCTGCGCCTTGTGTTACCGCACGAACGCAGCGGGGACCGTAGACGAGCGCCTTTCGGCGCGTTTCCGAACACGTTAGCATTCAGATAGCCGCCGCTACATATCGCAGGCCACTCGCTCAGCAGACCTCCTTATAAGGATCCCGTATCCCGTTCTTATAATAGAAAAGGAGACACACCGGGATCATTCGGGGAAAGGTAGGGCAAATTAAACGGATCGTTTTTTAAACGGACCGTCGGCGCGTCGGCCAGAGGAGAGGCGCTCGGCCTTTGATGGCCGCCAGGTGGCCGAGCCGGGACCGGGGGCTTCCGGGAAGGAGCGGACGGGTCATTATCCATTAAACAGCCGCGCCGCCGCCTCAGGTTGGCAATTAAACGGCTCCCAGCCGACGCCGGGCCGGAGCGGCGCGGACAGGCGCGGTCGCCCCCTTCAGACGGAGGCGAGGGAGCCGCGGGGCCCCTTCCGCCCCGGCTAAATTGGTCCGAGGCGCCGGGCTTGCTGATGAGGGCCCATTCCGCGCCCCGGCCGGCTTCAAAGAGAGGAGCGTCATGTTTAAACCATAACCTGGGCCGCACCGAGGGGAGGGGGGCGGAGGGGGGGGCGCGGGGGGGAAGAGAGGAAGAGAGACGGAGAGAGAGAGAGAGCGAGAGAGAGAGAAAGAGAAAGAAGAAGGAAAAAAAATTGGATTGGGGAAAAGACGGAACGTAACAAGTGCAGGGGGAGAGAGGAGATAATGATGGCGGATGCGAGGCAGCTCAAAGGGGCCCGCGTCTGGGGAGGAAGAGGCCGCTCGTCCCCGCAGCCCGCGCTCGGGCGGGGTGGCGTCGCGCGGGAACATGACAGTGATGAAGAGAGGAGGCGAGGGGTGCGGGCGGGGCGCGGAGAGGGAAGCGGGATCCCCCAGAGACAGCCTCCAACACAAAATAGTTGTTCCTCGCAAGTTTAGGCTCATCGTTATATTCTGGCTCGGAGCCATGCAGCCAGACACTGGCCTGGTAATGAGCTGCCTTTTTTTTCCCCCCCTTTTTTTTTTTATCATCAGCCAATCTTCCGTGCTGATTTGTGTACAGTCATACGTGGCTGACACATTCGCGCTCGCACGCGCCTATACGCATTCGCACTCGCGCGGTCTCTGATGCACATACTCGTTTCCGCACACACACAAACACACACACTCACACACATGCATACACACACACAAACAGCGATCCAAAAGGGAGATGGCGCTAATGGCTGTATTAAGACAGGACACAGGATGCTAACGATATGCTAACGAAAAGCAAGGCGATGCTAATAATAATATAACGGGGATAATTATAATAGCAGCGCCGATACAGACAGGAAAAGATCTGAAGATTAGGGAAACAATTCTCAGCTTGGACTGGGAATCACGGTGTGGAAAAAGTTCTGAAACAAGAATTCACAATAAGAGACTCAGACAGCGCATAAAGCTGCCCACAGAGTGCCCTCTCTCTCCAACTCAGTATAGGGTGACTTTGCATCTGAATCTGCTATGAAAACAAACGCCTACATGCACACGTATAGTAACCGCACACATTTACATTGTAGCCTTCACGGACACTTATCCACTTACCCACACCCAGATCCGTATACCATATATTTACACCATCGTCTACAACCCAAACAGCCCTCCACCTTGCACAACTACACCCCTAACTGCACCAACAGCTGTACCTATATCTACATCCAAAACTATACCCATGTCTAAACCTATACTTACACCCATGTCCATACCTATGCTTGTGACTTCGACCAGTTTATTCATACCACCGCTCCTCGTGGTCTAGTTCCCAGTTTTCACAGTTTAAAAATTCCCAGATTTGAAACTGTTTAAATTTCCATCAGAATATGTAAACAAATTATTTTTATTGGCAAAAAAGACATTTGTTAGAACATGTTAATGTCATGATACCATGATAGGTATTGTAATATGTCAAGGTTATCATGGTGTTAAGTTCTCACACCAGCATGTGACTTGTTACAGAGCTTCCACACTGGGAAGAAATGTATGTGATGATCTGTAAAGAGGGGTTTAGGAATGTGTATTTTATTCTCACATTGTGAAATTGACATTTGTTGCTGCTGTTGATTGTGTGATGTCAGTGTACATTGTGTTAGCCTTACTAGCTGGGGTTCAGGGGTGAAGGATTCAGCACCAGTCCAACCCATTACCTCTCAGCTGTCTTATCTAATCGTGTCACTCATTGAGTTTTGAGTATGTGTCAGTGAGTGTGTGTGAGTGTCGGTGAGCATGGATAAGCGTGTGTGTGTACGTGCGTACGTGCGTGTTTTAGCATGTTTGCCAGTGTTGCCTGTTGGTGTGTGTTCCTTATGCCCCTTTCACACATGGAACCCACAGCACTGCCAGGGTCCGTTATCAGGGTTGGGTGGCGGGTTTCCTCGTTCAGGCATTGGTGTCCAGAGTAAAAAAATTCCATGTTGTGTCACATGTGACACGTGACAAGACTGCTCCAGATAGATTAGGCAAGGCAGGATGTCTACCCACCTAAGCAATGCAGAACAAATGTTAGCATTACGTTAGTTCGTCTTTACATCAGCCAGATATTTTGCTGAATAATACTTTAGGCAAAGATATAAACCCTACAAACACAAGACAGTTGAACAGTGATAGTTTTAAGATAACGGTAACATCTTTAGCCAGTATTGCCCAGTTATATGATCCCAACGAACTAACGTTAATGGAATGGAAGCATGGTCTATCAGCTAAAAATCTTGAGATGTTTTGGTAAAATGCAGCAAAAATAATGTTGTTAGCCCAGTTAAATGGTAGCTAGATCTTGCGACATGGGATAAAAAGAAACTTAAAACTGAAAGAGCATGACATAGATGTTTACCAGCGAGAAGTACAACATAGCACCCAATCACATAGTGAGGCTATTATGGAAACTTTGATGATAGTGGTAATGGTCGTTTTACAATTGGCAAAGCAACACTGTTTATTTCATTCCTAAAATGTTCACAGTTTTCTCACAAAATCACACAAGGCATATTTATTCAAGTTTGTGTTGGGAAGATTCGGCAAAATATTAAAGAAATATTTTTTGGCTGGACCGCAACAGCGGGGCCAGCCCTACAAACGCGAATGTCTGTGACTGGGTCACTGAGTGATGAAGTCACACCATTGGTCGGCTAAATTATGAAGCTACACCATTGGTCGCTGGTCCAGCCATATACTAGGTTTTGACCTGGTCTTGTTCTGAATCAAAAGGTCTTGCATGAGAATGTTATCTTTTGCATGCTTTATCAGAAAATGTTGCTGCTTTTGTTCACACTATAGCCACGGTGAAAGATTTCCATAAATCTTAATTGGTCCTGACCTGGCAAATTGGACGACTTTCTTGCGGGAAATACTGACTCTGTTTCCTGTTCTCACATGACAGCGACACAAAAATCTGCCAGAACGTTCATGGGTTTAGATGCGATGTGTGACAGGGGCTTTAGTGTGCATGTTTGTTGCTGCTTTAGTGCGTGTGTATGTGTGTGTGCGTATGCATGTGGGTGTGTGTGTGTGTGTGTATGCATGTGCGTGTCTGTGTTCAGTTGCAGATGTACTGTATGTTCCTTTTAGTGAATGTTTGTTAAGGTGCATATCTTTATAACTGCTATTGTATTGGAGAGTGTGTGTGTGTGCATGTGTGTTCATCTCCCATTTCACCTGTGTCCATTCTGACGATTTACACAGTTTTCTCGCCTCCAGGTTCCCCCCCCACATGGTGCCCCCCCATCACAGTTTGCACACCACGGGCATCCCCCACCCAGCCATCGTCACCCCCAACGTCAAGCAGGAGTCCTCCCACAGCGACATCGGCTCCCTCAACAGCTCGTGAGTCTCTCTCTCCCCCTCTCTCTCTTTCTGTCCTCTTTGTCGCCCCCAGTTCACTGTTAGCTTGTTCTCCAGCGAGGGAAAACACCACCACATCTCTCTCTCTGCTGCCCGTCGCTTAGAAATATCTGTTCCTAGATTACCCAGGGGCACAATGGCTTTGTACACATGCAGTCTGAACCCATGACCCATGCCTCCTTGTCCTTTCTCTGTGTACAAACAACACTTCCAGCACCACCATATCAGTCTTCTAATTTTCTGAAGCCAGTCAATGATGTTGTGGTGATGTGTCCTTCGCTATTGTGTGTCGTGCCTCTCTCACGGAGAAAGTGTCTTTGTTTATACTGAGGTCCGAGGTTAAGGTCAGTTTGCCCATAGGTCTTTCTGCCTTCTGATTCACAGGAAGGTTTTCTCAGTTTTTATTTATTTTTAAATACTCACACACACACACACACACACACACACACACACACACACGTAGCAAGTACTTTTCGGACAGCGTTGATCACTGTATATATAAGGAGCAGATAGTCGTCTTGCCAACTTTCACTGAAGTAAACGTTGAACTGTCTCTGTTTGAGGTATGCTGCATTTATGTTACAAGATGACCTGCAGTGTCAAAGATGCAAATGCTTACATGATGGCATTTATGAGAAAATAATCGACTTTGAATAGCCCTCACATCCTCGCTCTCTTCCGAATTGCACATTGGGAAATACAAACATACACGGGCACGCACATTTTGCAAGTGCTTTTCGGGTTGCGTTGACCACTGTATCTTTCTAAGGGGCTGGTAATTGACTCGCCTACTTTCACCAAAGTGGAAGCTGAATTGCGTCTCAGTTTGAAATATGCTGCATCTACCTGATAAGACAACCCGCACTGTTAAAGAAGCAAATGCTTAGATGATGGCATTTATGAGACAAATAATGGACGTTGAATAACCCTCCCGCCCTCGCTCTCTTCCTCCCTCCCCAGGAAACACCAGGACTCGAAAAAGGAGGACGAGAAGAAGAAGCAGCCGCACATAAAGAAGCCGCTGAACGCCTTCATGCTCTACATGAAGGAGATGAGGGCCAAGGTGGTGGCCGAGTGTACGCTGAAGGAGAGCGCGGCCATCAACCAGATTCTGGGGCGGCGGGTAAGCGGGCGGGGCTAACGCCGCAGTCAGCACTGATTGGGCGGGAATGTGTGGGTTTAACTCAGCTGATGCTCTGGTGGCTCTACATGGAATTGTTCTTCATCCACCCAGTAACCATGAGTGATATGTAGTTTTTGCGTCTAATTTCACAATATTTATATTTATATTATATATTATGAAAAAAGTATGTAACTAGAGGTTTTGCCATTTAATCTTCTAAACATTTTGGTTTTGTCGCCTTAAAAATGTTAAAGAATTCATGATACAATATGTGAATTCTGTCCAATATCTATTTGGTCGTGTAGACAGTGGATAAATTGTTAGTTACTGCTCCAAGGCCTGTTCTGAACAGAGATGGAAGCTGAATTGCAGCATGCAGTTGTACATTTTGGGGTTTTATCTTTATTATTTACCTTTGTTCTCTCCTGAGGGGAGGTAATACTTTTCACACTCAGGGCATTTGTAACAGATGACGGATACACAGATGGGCACAGAGTAGAGCTCCTGTGCATGTGCGTATGTTTTAAACTGTGGTCACTAACAACTCCAGGCAGTCAGTGCGTTTGAACTTGGTTTTCAAATGTTCAGGTGTATGGTCAGCATTTACAAACGATACAGGATTATAAAATATGACACTTGATAGTTACAAATAGTACAGCATAAATAAGGTTTGCTTTCTAAAAGATGATGTATGACCTCAGGGCCTCCGATCGAATCCAGAACGAATCCAGTCCCGGCTGTGGCCGGTAGCTCCATAGGGCGACGTGCAATTGGGGATTGCATCGCCCAGGGAATGGGAGGGTTCAGTGGGATAAGTTTCTGCGGTCATCGCTGTCTAGTGACCCCTGCTGGTCCGTTGGGTGCCCATAGATTGCAGTGAAAACCGCAAATGAAAGGTCCTCCTCTGACTCCGCACTATGAGCTACGCTGCAGTCTGCGGCGGGTTAAAGAAGCATCTGGTGACAGCACAATGTGTTTTTGAAATCAGTCTGAGGTAGAGACTCGTGTAACTTTTGTCTCATTTTTCGTTAGTTTTAATTATAGTGTCTCACCCTTGATTCTGTGCTTATCATTTGAATCCTCTCTCCCTCTGTCCCTCCCTCCCTCCCTTTCTCCCTCTCTCCTCAGTGGCACGCACTATCCAGGGAAGAACAGGCGAAATACTACGAGCTGGCCAGAAAAGAGCGACAACTGCACATGCAGCTGTACCCCGGCTGGTCGGCGCGAGACAACTATGTAAGTTTTTAAGTTTTCAAGTTGTATAAGTTTTTAACGCTGTTTCCCTTCTTTACATTATCATCTGTTCCCTTGTTAAAGAGGACGTGGCCTAAACCACTGCACCCTGGTGGAAGGGCGCAGTGCCTAAACATCTGTACCCTGATGAAAGAGGGCAGGGCCTAAACATTTGTGTCCAGGTGGAGGGGGGTGGGGACTAAGCATTTTTACCTTGCTGAAAGGGTGCGGGGACTATACACCTGTGTCCAGGCGGAGGAGGCAAGGCCTAAATGTCTGCTCCAGTGATAAAGTCTCTGTACTCGGGAAAGATGAACGTTACGTTTACACATTTACATTCTTTTTACAATCCATTTGTATGGCTGGATTTTAACTGCTGAAATTCAGGTGAAGTACTTTCCAAACAGAGGTGTTTTGTCACCTGTCTTTCATGTTAAGATACCAGCCTGTGAATCGCACTTTGTCTTCCTCCGGGGAAATGTTTCTACTGGGTGTTTTTGGGACAGAATGTGGTTTTCAGACCCTAGTTTCCCTGTACCAGTATTTAAGTCAGTTGATCATGTGAGGATGAGAACTACTGACCTACAGGTCTGTAGTCCTCAGAGGTCATTTTAACTATGACATGTCAAATTGTATGCATTCAGTGATGTGAAATCCTTACTCGGTGGACATTGCTCTCAAAATTGCTCTCACCTTTGCTTGTAAAATGTAAAAGCCATTAAACATTTTTTTGTTGTACAGTCTATATGATTACATATAGTTATGCTTTTTGGTCTGCTTATCAGTAAAGTGATGATGAAACAAAAAATACATTTTTAGTGTGAAGTCGACCCCCTTATTGACTTTTCAAACGCTGCTGGAGCACTTTAAAATAATTCTAGCCCCTAAACCTTTTCTACCCATTCTGATAAAGTTTACATTTTAGGCAATTACCTATCCATGAATTGGAGAATTGTACCTTGGCCAGTCTGGCCTTCAAAAGGACAGGGCGAAGTGTAGGGCGAACGAAGCCTCGTTATGGTTTTGGGGGTGGCTGTGTAAAACGCCTGGGCCTCGACGCAGAGAGACGGAAAGAAAACATGCGGCTCCTTCTTTTCCTTTCAGTTCCGGTGTCTTTGTCTTCTGCAATATAATAACTAAGGTGCCTGTCTATTTCTCTGTTTTTGGCGGGTAACCAACAGGGCAAGAAGAAGAAGCGGAAAAGGGACAAGCAGCCAGGAGAGGGCAGTGGTGAGTCCACAGCAATTATCTCTCGTATTGGAGGAGAGCATCATGTGTCAAGCCATGGCATCTCCCAGATAAAAGTCAAGCCTTTTCCTCTCATTTTTATCCATTTATTTATTTACTGCCTGGCATCTTTTGTTCCTGTATGCGACTATGCTATCTAATGCAACGTTTAAAATGTTAGACTGCTTGTTACTACCCCTTGTTAAATGCTAACAACAGTCACCATGCATGTCCAAACACCCCCAACCCCTCCTCCGCTGCAACTGCTTCCACCACAAACCCCCCCCCACCCCTTTCACCATTGACCCAAGCATCCTGTTATTTTGATGTCGTGATGTGTGTATGTTTTGAAAGATGTCGTAAAGTTTATTGTCCTGGAAGCTGTTAACATGCTACTGTTGTGTGTTTTACTTGCCTGTGCCTTGGTCCTGACTTGCCCCCCCTCTCCCCCTCCGAACCCCGCCTCCTTCCCCGCCCCCCTCCCCTGTGTTGAGTGTATTAGCTGGGGCTGTGCCTGTTTGCTTTGATGCATGCTTTTTGGGTCAAAAATCACCCTCGTCTTTAAATTAAGGAGGTTTGCTAATTCTATAATTTATTCCTTTATTATTATTATTATTATCATTATTATTATTATTATTATTATTATTATTATTATTATTATCATCATCATCATCATTTTTCTTTTTTGTGCGTTGAAAAATTTTGAAGTGTAGAGTAAATGTAATTGCAGTCCATTTGGCTGCAGAACCCGTTTTTAAGGCTTTGTGTCTGTTCTTTTTTTTTTACAGACCACAGAGAATATTTTCCAAATCCTTGCCTTTCCCTCCCTCCGATTACAGGTGCTTAATGTCATTTTGAGTCTTAAATTACTAACTTGTTTATTTCATTTCTCTCTCTCCTTTGGTTAATTATGTATATTTATGTATGTTTGTACCGTGTATATATTCAATTACTTAAAACGAAAATGTAATTTTTCGACACGATGGTTGTTTTTTTTGATTTGTTTATAATTTTTCTAAGATTTAAAAGCTCACTGTTCATTTATGCTACTTCCACCACAAGTATGCTTTTTAATAATGGATTGATTAATTAATTAATTAAATTAACAACAGTGTTTCTCTGTAAAGTCATACGTAACTTAACAGCATTCCCCGTTTTGGCAAATTGTACACGCAGTATGTTAACATAAGCGAATAATTGACTGAAAGGAATACGCAGATATTGAGGATTAAGTGATATATTCAGTCAGAGTAAACCTCCTTAATCTGTCTGCTTCAGTAGCCTTACCTGTCCTCTTTTTTACACTAGCATGAACACGTAGCTAACCACACACGCTCTCTCTGCTCAAATGCTCGGCGGAACGAGACTTGCTACTGCATTTGTCTGGGTGCACATCCACACGCTTCCCCGCCTGGGTCTCGACTCGCCCCTCCAAACTCACTTCACTCTGCGGGCTGCCCTCCTCACTGTCGCTACTACACTTCCTCTTTCCAGTTCAAATCATACATAGCAGACCAGAAATCAAATCTGCCACTTCCCCATTATGTTATGTTCTGATTTTTTTTCCTTAACGGTTGAGTTAAAAAAAATAAATAAATATATACTATATATACTATAAGGGTATGAAGATAATTTGAACAGGCATCGTTTGAGATGGATTCTCCGTCACTCGGAGAAAAGTTAAGCTAGAAATTTTTAAAAATGAAAGTTTTGATTTGTTTTTGCTCGACATCTGATCTTGCTTGTGGAGTACACTAACTGCATCCTCTATCGATCTTCACAGTAAAAGGGACACTGCAGAACTCATTTCTACCTTTTGCTGTTTAAGTGCTCCCACTTGGGAATAAAAAGGGGGAAAAATGCATAATTTACATAATATGGAACTAAGCAGATTCATTTGTTTCCGTTTTTCCTTTATTTCACTTTTGTTCTGTTTCCTCCCTTCCCTCCTGCTGCTGGCTTCTCTCTCTCTCTCTCTTTCTTGCTCTTTCTCTCTCACTCCCTTGCTCTCTCTCTCTCTCTTTCTTGCTCTTTCTCTCTCACTCCCTTGCTCTCTCTCTCTTTCTCTCTTGCTCTCTCTGTTTCTCCCTTGCTGTCTCTTTCTCCCTCTCTCTCCCTCTCTCTCTCTGTCTGTCTCTCTCTCTCTCTCTCTCTCTCTGATTTGATCAGATCTGAGCGCTCCTA
This sequence comes from Anguilla rostrata, assembly GCF_018555375.3. Taxonomy (NCBI): domain Eukaryota; kingdom Metazoa; phylum Chordata; class Actinopteri; order Anguilliformes; family Anguillidae; genus Anguilla; species Anguilla rostrata. The sequence continues at coordinate 21,720,217 of NC_057934.1, forward strand.
AGAAATGCAGAGCGCGCTTTGGCCTTGATCAGCAGAATAACTGGTGCGGTCCATGCAGGTGTGTATGATGGTGCTCGCACACTGGCCGGGGCAGGTTGCAGCTGGTTTACAAATTGGCGCCCCTCTCCCCTTTTCTGGCTATCGCTCCCGCCCTCCGAAGCCTTCTCGTTTTTCTCTGCCTCTCCTTTTGGGTGATTTCAAACAGGCGTGCGTGAATGTGTGTGTGTGTGTGTGTGTGTGTGTGTATGTGTGTGTTTGTTTCCCGTCCCTAGGCCAAAATCCGAGCAGCAGGATTATAGATCTCGTCCACATACAGCCCTCCCTCCACACGAACCATCTCTGGGTCATGCATCTGCAAATTGTAACATCTGATAGTGGGTGTTTACAGAGAAAGTGGATTTATCTTCTCATAGTGGCATGTTTACAAAGAATAGATCAAAAGGCCTCACAGAGGAGACTTGCTGAGAATAGGTTTTAAAGCCTGAAGATACGGTCATATAATAGAGATGATTACAGATAGGTCATAACATCTCATAGTAGAGATGTTTGCAAAACACAGGTCATCGTGTCTCATAGCAGAGAACAGGTTATAACGCCTTATAGCAGAATGCTGTCAGGAACATGTAATAACATCTGATGGTCCAGACGTGCAGAGAGCTGCTCGTAATGCCTCAGTGGTTTACGGAGCACGGGCTAGTAAGGTTCATAGTACACCGTGTAGGTCATAACATCTCACGGCACACACATTTGCAGAGAGCAACCCATAACGCCTTCGTTAAGGCTCAAGCGTTGAGGGAGAGCTGTACGTGTATGCGTTTTTGGGGGCGGGGTGGGTCAGTGCACATTGATCGGTTGATAGCGGAGGGTGGGGCTGAAAGCTCGGTAAGTCAGAGGGAGCTGCCATTTGCACCAGCTGAAACCAAAGCTCCGCCTCCCTGCAGTGTGTGCCCCAATGACCATGTCCACTTCTTGTGTGTTTTTTTTTTTTTTTCCTCCCTGTTGTATTTCTGTGTTTACCTCTTGGCTAACAGATGCAAATACCCCAAAGAAGTGTCGTGCCTTGTTCGGCCTTGAGCAGCTGAGTTCATGGTGCAAACCATGCAGGTATATTCCCTGTAGTACCTCTGGGCCCATGGTGATGATGGTGAACAAAATGAAATCCACCTCTATTTTCTTCTCTATAAAATGTCTGCCTTTTTTTTCTTCCCTGTTACTTTCCTTAAACTCTCACTCACTCTTAAACAGAGTTCTCTTTGTGAATTGGAGCCTGCAACATGAAAAACTTGGACAAAACACCCATAACCATTTACATGCTTGTATGTAACATGTGTCCTGTGGCATGAAATGGATTTGAACCCTGTTCACATTTCTTTGTGTGATATATCTGAAACCCGGGCATCTCAGCTCGGTTTCCTCGTAATTTTAGACCTTTAATGTAGTGTATTGGACTTTTATGGGTCTTCAACGGAAATCTTTTCCTAGTCTGAGTTCATTTTTTAAAAATAAACCTGTGCAAAGTCTTGGCCTTACCAAGGAAGCGCCAACCAAATATAGGTAAATTATGTAGATTTTTTTCCAAAGAAAAACCCTTTGTTGTCCTTTTTCTTTTTTCTTTTTCAATGAACACATTTAGTCAGACTTTAACAATTCTGTACATGTACAGAATTCCATATATATGAAGATTTTAAATTACTTTCCCCTCTCTTTTTTGTTTATGAGGAGATGTTCTGAGATTTTAAATGCAGTTTCTTTCTCTAATATGTCAAATATATCTACATAACTATTGAAATATATTTCAAAAGTAACTTATTCAAATCTGTAAAAAAATGCATTTTCTGCAATCCTGCACCAGGGTAAATACCTGCTAACTTTGCTTTCATAACTCTGTCAATTTGCTCTGTACCTTTCAACTGTCTGATTTGTTTAGCTTAATTTTTAGATGGAGGGACTGTTGTTGTCTTCTCCCTTCTCATTACACAGTCTCTTTTCCCAATAACCTTACTTAGTCCCAATCTGTTGTTTTTCTGTTCTGACACAAGCAGTCTTTGAATTTGGAATATTTTCATGGTAGGTATTTGTTTCTGATAAGTAATACCCTTCTCTGTGACCCGCTTGCTCTTTCACCCACCCCCCCCACCCCCACCCCCACACCACCGCACTCCAACGTAGGTCCTGGTTCTGTGAATCAAATCCATACTGTATGTTTAGAGGCATGCTGTGCCCCATAACTTTCCATCGCTGTCCCATTATTAGCTGTGGAGTTATTTCTTCATTTCACTTACTGTCGAGTCTGGTTTCCAGGTCTCTCGTGTGGACGAACCCCACTCCACCGTTTGAGATCTATCTAATTTCAGGCGACTGGCAGAGATGGACGGTTTTCTGTGTCGCATTATTGTGCGTTGCTCAGTAGTGTCGGTGTCTGTGAGGGAGGCACAGAAAGCAGATTTCTACAGCAGATGGAACAGTTCCTCTGTGTGTATCGCTAAAAAGCCCTTCTCCGCACGGCGTGGTCAGAATTCATTATTTCCTTTTTCATTTGGTAATGTTTCATTTGTGTATCTGGACTCATTAATATTTTTGAACCGGAATTTGGTTTAAACTGGTTAAAACCTCACATTGCTGTTATTTTGGCCATGTGTCCACAATTTCCTATTTAGGCATTTGACAAGTGCCACCATCCATGAGTTACATATATAAGGGTACACACTCACATACAGTACACACATGCGCATGTATAATGGTACGTATACACACACACGTATAATGGCGGCACACGTTCACTTACGCGCACGGGCATATTGACGTGCGCACACGCGCGGTCACAGTGCGGTCATTCTGGGGACTGGCTCCGTCCCGTCGTGGCGCTCTCTCCGCTCGGCTCTCGCTCAGCCTGGCGTGGGCTCACCCGGCAGCTTACCGGCGCGTTCGAGGGGCTTTCCTTAGGTCGAGGTGCAGAAGGTGGGACTGAAACAGGGCCGGCCCCCTCAGAACACAGCGCGCGCAGTTCCGTGCCCTCTGCTTTGATTCCCTCTGCGCGATCCCTTCTCCGGCATTAAAATTTAACCCGCGCGCTCGTGGGGCCAAGGCCAGGGTTCTGAGCCCACCGCCGCCGCCCGCACGCCGAGACACGGGACCGCCCGTCCGGGTCTCGACCCCTCGCCCCACTTCTCTCGCCCCGGAGCCGGAGCGCGCGGCGCGAACGCTCCGCGTGTAAATCCGCGCCGAGGCCGGCGCGCGCCAGCGCGTTCGCTGCGACCGCTCCCGGAGCTCCCCACCGCGGCCCCGAACGGAACGCTCCATCAGGAGGCGCGCGCACCAACTCCGTTTCCTTAGCAACCCGGCAGCGGAAGGTCTCGGCGCCTATGCCCTTCGGCTGGACTGTGCCAAACCCATATTCGCCCGTAACTTTGACTCGCGAGTTTGTCAAAGTTAGTTTCAGCGATTGCGGTCTTCGCCAAACCGCGTTTGGCAAGGATCAAACGCGAATTTGCATTTAGTGACGGTTCAGCTGAGGTAGCAGTCGATATGAAAACGGAACGGGGAGATTGTGAAATGCGCGTGTGCGTAGGAGTCCGTGGCCGCTGGTGGCATCGTGGTCTGCTGACTGAGAGGCCGGAGCGCAGGGTGGTGCGGGGAGCGAGCGGATCCACGCCCGTTTCCGAAGAGCCGCCGGTTCTCGGCTCGGAGGACGCCAGCCGGCGGTAATGGTGTGTAAATTTGAGGTGCGGGGGGGGGGGTTAAAAGAGCCCGTGGCCTTCGCGCGCGTTCGGGGGAATCCCCAGCGATGCCCCGCAATCAATACAGCGCGCAGGCAAATGGCCGCGATCGATGCGCCTATTTAAAAATGGATATCACCTTATTTACAGCTGTCTGACAGGCGGTTATTGCGGCATTAGCCCGATCGGCTCTGGGATCGCTTCGCTGGCCTGGGACGCTGTCCTTCCAAATCGCTTTATTAGCGCCGTGATGAGGGCGTGTCAGATCGCTCTCTCTCTCTCTCTCTCCCTCTTTTTTTCCCCCCTCTCTCGCTCTCTCTGCCTGCCGGTTTCAGTACCGTAGCTCTTACATGAGTCACCTCTTTGTTGTTTTTTTTACCTCGGCGTCGTAGCTGTGTTTGTCGTTGCGCATCGTTGTCTGTGTGTGCCCTCCCTCTCCGCTCCTGGAGAACTGCATGAGCTCCTTCCAGTACAGCATGCAATTTACATAAACTGTGGGCTGATGTGGCTGTTCCAGAATCACCTCCCAAAATCTCTCTTTTTCTCCCTCTCTCTCTCCCTCCTTCTCTCTCTCTCTCTCTCTCTCTCTCTCCCCCTCTCTGTGTCTGTGTCTCCCTCTTCTCCTTTTTCTATGACTTTTTTTTGTCTGGCACCCAAGTCCACAGGTTTGCAGGCAGGGGTATGACTTTAAGAAACGTACCTTACCTTCTCTTTCCGCCCTTCCGTGCGGTCACTCTGTTCCTTCCTTTTTTCTCTCGCTCTCAAAAAATTGTCCTGTTCTTTGACCACTGTGTGGAGGTGGCTTTCAGTAGTCAAGGAAATGCATACGCAGGGACTCAACCAAGCCAGAAATGTCTTTCTCTATCTCTCTCTCTTGCTCGGTCTCTTTTCTTTTTTCTTTCTCTCCCTTGCTCTTTCTCTTATTTTTTTCTTTCTCTTTCCCTCTCTCATTTCCTTTCTTCACGCTCTTGGTATGAACAGCGCATAGCCTGAGTTAAATGTTGAATCTTTCCGTTTCGTTTGTTCTTGTGCCCAGCTGAATTTGGCCCTCGGGCAGCCAGATGCCTCATGGGGAGGAGCTGTGGGGGGTCAGGGTAGGAGGGGGTGGGGGGGAGGGGGGGGGGGTTGGGTGGTGTTGGGGGAGGAAGGGGGGGGAGGTGCTCTCTCTTGCCACTCCATCCAGACACCCCCCCCCACCGCCCCCCACCCCTCCCCAAACACACTGAGCCTTTAGCCCCCTCAGAGAGACTGCTGCCTGCCTCCCTCCCTCCCTCCCTCCCTCCCGCGCGCGGAGCGTTAGCCGAGCTCCGGCGTTTCTGGGGTCGGCGAGACTTCACCCGCAGTCGCGCTCCTCTGGCTCTAGGCGTAGCAGACGAGGGGGGAACCTTGACCTGGCTGGGGAAAAAAAGCAGCGGAAATGCAAACATGGCCGCCCCGGCCCTGACCCGCGCGCAGCGCAGCAGACATGTCTGTGAGGCAGGTTGCCGCGCGGCGCCGTTCTGCTAACCTCCACATCCGGATTCCCCAAAGAAACCAAACACAAAAAAAAACAAAAAAAAGGAGAAGAAGAAGAAGGCGAAAAGGAAATAACCGGGGGAAGAAAGAGTTTTTTTTATTATTATTATTATTATTATTATTATTTGTATTTTTTTGAAGGAGGAGGATGATGAGTCGTTGCTCGTTTTTCTTAAATCTCTGTCCGCCTCGGCATCTGCACAGTTCAGAGCGTCTCTTGTTCGTGTCTGTGCGCGACGTTTCACGTACGCTTTTAATAGACTTGGGACAGCCCGTTAAGGGCATTAATTAGAATTTCACAGTTCCACAGAACCTATCCCCACCCCACCCCACCCCTCCCCTACCCCTACCACTACCTCCACCTCCTCAATGTGAACCTTTTACTCTCTCTCTCTCTCTCTCTCTTTTGTCCGTTCCATCTCTCCCGTCCTGTGGCCAGTGTCAGTGCAGTGTCTGGGTTTATTGTCACAGGTTTGCACCCGCACTTATCCAGAAAAATCTTCACGATCTCAAGATTCAGTCTTGAAGTCGCCATGTTTTTCCGCTCTAGATTTAGCAGAACACAGAGACTAGGAAGGGGCTGTTGAACATTTAACTAAGTAATTAATGGGTCCCAGAATTGGGTTCAAGAATACACGTCCAGGTAACTGTCATTATGGGAGTGGGAGGGGTTGTTTTAAAATGGGAATAGATTAGTCGCACAGCCTGACAGTCATTGAGCTGACCTCCATTTGTACCGTCGTCCCCCCCCACACGTGGGATGATGCTTCCCTTTTTTATTTTTTAACTCGTTTGATTTCATCCTTTTTCCGCTTTCTTTCCCTCCCCCCCCCGCAGGAGAAAAAAAAAGTGTATCCGCTACATTCAAGGTGAAGGCAGCTGTGCCAGCCCCCCCTCTTCGGACGGAAGCTTGTTAGACTCCCCGCCCTCCTCCCCCTCCCTCATCGGCTCCCCCTCGAAAGACTCCAAACAGCAGGCAGATCAAACGCAGCCACTCTCACTGACTATGAAGCCGCCGCCCCTGGCCGCGCACCTCTCCATGCCCACGTCTTTAGTCCTGTTGGAAACCGCGGCGGCGGCCGGCAAAGCCGGCGCCACCAACGGGCCTTTGGAGCGCCCCACCATTTCCCCCCGACAGGCGGGGTCCTCCTCCGCGCTGGCCAGGCCCTCTCCAACCCTGTGCCACACCCACTCTCTGCTACCCCAGCCTCTCTCGCTCGTAACCAAGTCTATAGAGTAGAATAGCCCTTTTAGCACTCGGCAGTCTCTTATAGTTATTTGTTTGTTTGGCTTTTTTTTTTTTCCCCTCCTGGTTTCCAGTATGTTTATACTTTTTCTGTCTGTGCGTGTGCCTTTTTTTTCTTTCTTTTTTAGTTCGTTAAACCAAGTTCATTGGTCAATATTTGACCCATCATTATCTCGGGAAAAAAAAAAATATTAAAAAAGTTAAGTACAATGAATTGTAGATTATAAGCTTTGTGAATCTGCCAAAATTTTTATCAGCAACTGTTTTGAGTCTTTTTAGTGTTTAACGATGAAACGGAAAATATGTTCAAGGTTGTGTAGTTCCACATAGATGCATTCAAAAGACAAGGAAATTGTCAACAGGAAATTACGACAAAAACTAGGTATAGAAAAGAAAGCAGAGGTTTAGGAGATAATTGATGAATTGCGTTAGCCCTTTCCAAAAGAGTTTGTGGTTCTTTATTATTTGTATTAAATACGAGCTTGCGAACCAATCATTTTCCATCAGTTCAGATACAGAGGGCATGTGGAAAGCATTGTCACCTCTTCAACTGTGCGGAACAACTTTAATTGTGATGTTACTTGTTATTGTTTAAATGTACAGAAATATTTGGGGGAAACTGTGTTAATATGCATCGTTCCATGGCGTTGTCTTTTAAAATCTTTTTTATTTTGTTGTTTGTTGGGGGAGGGAGGTGGGGTGGGGTGGGGAAGGGCAGGGAATCGGGCAGGGTGCGGGTTAGGGTGGGTGGGTGGGGTGGGTTGTTAAATTCAAAAAGTCACAACGCTAGGACCAGTAGTATTTATTGCTTTAGAGATTGCTTGTTGTTTCTTGTATGTTGTCCCTTTTTAAATATTTTTTTTTTCATAATACATTGTATAAATATTTTTTTTTCCTTAGCGTAAGCAGCTTATATATATATGAAAATGATCCATTTTTACAAGGATTTTTGAAGTTTTGTTTTTGTTTTTCCTCAATGAAACCTGGATTCCACCAAATGAACAGTGTAGATTCATTTTAAGAATAGATAAGTGCACAACAATACTTCAAGAAACACAACTATAAGCCATTATACAAAAAGAATAAAAAACTTGAAAGTGTGTAGGGGACAGCGTCTTCACTAGTGGGAAAAATGTCTAAAGCCCTTCTTTTTTTAATGCACAGTCTTATCTCTTCCAGACTGTAGAATTGTGTACAGATTTCCGTGCCAAAATTTGTGATAATTTCCTTCGCCCCCTCCTTAACGCTGTAGGTATTTGGTTTTGTTTTTTTTTTTTTTTTTTTTTTTTTTTTTTTTTACCATATTTTGCTGTGACGTTACATAGATTGCTATGTATGTAGTATAAATGTTGCTATAACAAATGTGTTTGGTAGCAGATTGTCAAATATTAAATCTAAACTGAACAAACGACGGACGTTGTACTGTATAATCCCACTCGGGCCAAACTCTGTATATTAGGAGGTTCATAAAAAAAAATGTTAAATGGAAAAAAAAAAACACAAACTGCCACTTTTAAGTACACTACTACATATAGGTAGGTAGCAAAAAATAGGCATGTTGATGTTGCAAGAGGCTGTAAAAAAAAAGCTACAAGAAAATCATCCATTCGGTGCCATTGTAGTTGACATGACGCGACTGTAAACTGTCAATTTTTCTCTGGTTTATTAAGATGCTAATGATGAATAGTTTGAATGTTTCCTAACGGCTGTGATGATGTTCCTGTTCTATTTTATGCTCTTATTCTTTTTCTTTTTTCTTTTTTTGTTTGTTTTTTGTTATTTTTAATGGTTCCAAAACCATTTTTTGTAATGAATAAATGTTTATGCTGTACAGTATCTGTAGCATGCAGTTCTGTATGTATTAATAAAAGCGAGTTAGTATGTGCAAACTCTTCTGTTGTTTTTTGTTAGTTTTAAAGTGGAAATTTGCCCCCAAAATATACACTATATGACTAAATGTATCTGGACACCCCTTGGTTTGAGGCTGTTTTTCATGGTTTGGGCTTGGCCCCTTAGTTTCGATGAAGGAAAATCTTAATGCTAAAGCATACAGTCACACTGTAGGCAATTCTGTGCTTGCCCAACAGTCTGGGGAAGGCCCTTTTCTGTGCTTGCCCAACAGTCTGGGGAAGGCCCTTTTCTGTTCCATCATGACAGCGTCCCTGGGCACACAGCGCGGTCCATATGGAAATGGTTTTGTTTAGAAGAACTTGACTGCTGCACAGAGCCCTGACCTCAACCCCATCCTACACCTTTACGAATTGGAAAGCCAACTGTGAGCCAGGCCTAATCATCCAATCACTGACCGACTTCACTAATGCTCTTCTGGTTAAGCAAATCCCGGCATCAATCCTCAACATCTAGTTTTCAGCTTTCCCAGAAGAGTGGAGGTTGTCATGCCAGCAGAGTGGACCGCTGCCATATTAATGTTCATAATTTTAGAGATGTTGTCCACATACTTTTGGCCATGTAGTGTATGTATTTGTGTGTTTGTGCAAGAAGAAAATCATTACCTACTACAGTATTCCACTTTTATAGATATCACCAAGTTCTTGAAGAAGAAACAATTAAACGTTTTCCTACATACCTGCAATGCGATGGATTTTTATGGGGGGTAGTGTATCTGTTCAACTTGCACTGTTATTTAGTAAATGCATCAGCATGCATCAAAAAATATATTAAACATATCAAGTCAATATCTGCATTTCCATAAACTGTAGGGCAGTGGTCTCCAACCCTGGTCCTGGAGAGCTACAAGGTCTGCTGGTTTTCATAGTGACTCTGCACTTCATAAATCAATTAGAGCAGTTGATTACACAGTTAACTCAACTCACGTGGCATCTTGGGTCTCAATTGGGTGCTGATTTTAAGGTGAAAACAAAAACCAGCAGACCCTGTAGCTCCCCAGGACCAGGGTTGGAGACCACTGCTGTAGGGTATTCCGATTTGGATACACTCCTAGTTTATTCTATTGCATTCATACTACAGTATGGATAAAGGATATTAGCCAGTGCCTGCAGTCCTAATGGTACTTTGTACAGGTGTCCGGAACAGGGGGGTTCTGGACACCTGTCCAAAGTGAGCTGACCGAAGGATCAAAAGTTTAGAAAGGAAAAATTGTTGGCATCCCCCAAGACAACCGTAAGTTAGCTTTAGCTATTATTCAGTTGTAGCCTATTTAATGTTACAACAGATGATTCATTTGCACCCATTAATAGATATCCATTATTACATTTTTGTTTTTTAAGATTTATTTTCTCCATGGTCTTTCTTAATCCTATGATTCCCTGTTTTTTTATATCACAGAATAAGATGTCGCTCATTTCCTTTTATCAGTAATACCTCTCTGCCTGTCCAATATAAAATGAACAGTAGCCAACAAGGCAAACCTAGGCTAACTACAGGTATGAGCTTTGCTCTGCAGACTGCATAATGTGGTTTACTGTGCTGGCTTTATACAGTGGGGTAAACTGCAGGGACCATGTTTTAATCTTCAAGCTGGATAGATCCCATGTTCCACATAATTTTTTTGCAAAACGATTGCCTTATCAACCTCCAGGACCACTGTTCTTGACATTACAAATACAATAATGCGTATTTTTAATTACTCATCTTCTTTCTGTTGGCACAGGGTTCCCAGTCGTCATTCATAACACCAAGCATAATACAATCATAGTGAATTCTCAAAGGTTGTGGGAAAATAACCTCTTTCAAAATTAATTTATTCATGATGTCATTTGTGGCAAAGACATGGAATATAATCATCATAAAGGTCTGTGTGGTGTTACAAAGGCTTGTGTAGACATAAAGGATAAGCCCCCTCAAATCCAGTGTTATCAGTTTGTGTCATTGAAAGTGGAATTGGTGCGGTCAACATGAAGTTGTCACGAATGCTCACATGATTACTGCACTGATTTCATACATTTTTCACAAAATAAATAAAGCAACTGCTGAATATGTTTCATAAGTACGTTATGCATCAGCATCAGCAGTAATATGTTTATTAATGTGAATAATTATTTTTATTTTTTTATAGCTGGTAGAATGTCTGCAATAATAGGTTTGTGAGCAGCGTTCTTCATTCATTTTAACCTGAAACTGAGTAGGCAGTAAAATCTATAGCAGTTAAGGGAAACATCTCTAGCAAATAAAACAAATGTGCATTATTCTGAATATGGGTCTGTTTGGTATTCATAACGCATGTTTACTATGCAGTTCTGCAGAGTAAGAAGACAGCATTTGTCGTGGACTAACAATGTTTCACGATCAAAAATGTAATTGTGTGTCACCAGATGCTGAAGAAATTGTACAGTTTCTTTGTGCTGGTAATCGGATAATAATCAATACCTTCTTGACCCTTCGCAATAAAACATTTAATAGTATGAGCTAAATAGATAGTATATAATTTATATACTGTAGGCTTTTTTAATACATAATAATAATCATAAACCTGGTCCTCTTTAACAATAATCCAATGGATTATGTGAAATGAAGGTGTATGTGAGGAATTCATTTAACTTTTAAGTGACTTGCCCATTTCTTTATAGCTATTTCTAATTAAGCCAGTTAATTCGCTAAAGTAGCGTTAGCATAGGTTTCAGCTCATTTTTGGTCCACGTTATAAAGAGAAATGTTAGAAATTAGATAGGATGCTGAAGACATTCAACTGCTTTTAAATCGTGTCTTGAACATCATACATTTAAGAACACTTACTGTTGATAATATTGGTAAAATGCACATTAAATTTATGGATTTTCCTACAGATACTGCAGTTGAACAAACTTTTCCTCTTCTTCACTCTTGTCAGATCCAAAGCTGAATTACTGTATCTACATTTCATTTTTCTTACCTTTAATATTTTCTCTTTGTAGCTAATGGAGTCATTGAAGATGTCTCTTAAAATGTGTCTGTACAACTTTTAGGGAGCTGTACAAAAAGTATCTTACAAAAATTCTTTGGCTATCAGCTTATTGTCAGTGCACCATTTAGGGGATAAACTAACTTATGCGAGTTGTGGTAAAACAGTAGGATGTGGTGGAATGCAGAATTGTCACATTGCATTGTACTGAACAGACCTCGTTGGGTGCTGTTGTCTTGGATTCAAAATAATTGCAAGGGGGATCCTGAACCCGATATTGACGATGAAAACTTGAGAAGCAACAGTTTACTTGTCTGTCCAGGTATTGTGCTTGTCCTAAATGATAGGGTAGCTGTTCATGATGAGACCTGTGTTATATTTGTGTTACAGTGGCCATTTCACAGGATGTAAAGGGGTGTGGGAGGATTGAGAGATACTGTATTTGTACTTGATAGGGCATTAGGAAGGGACACAGGGGAACACCCCTCGCCTTTGCAATAAGTGCATGAGATCTGTGCAATGTGAATAAAGCAGGGGAATGATTCCAGAGGCCCTGACTCACAGGAGCCCTCAAAAAATATCGGAACATGGGATTGTCTGGGGTGCTGGGGCCCAGTTCTTTCCATGGGGCCCAGATTCCCTGGTCACACCCCTGGCTGACAGTCTTGCAGGGCAATGCGTAGTTATGTGCCCGTAACACCGCCCAGGTAGAGAGGGTTCAGTCTTCCAGGATGACCATAACCAGCCACCCCTGCTGACCAAATCACCCACGGCCTGATGTTTAAGCTGCATAAGAAGGCGTTTCCTCTGTCTCCTATCTGTCCAAGGTCAACCCGTGGACTGCAGTGCGAAAACAAGCAGCCGCTCCTTTGTCATTTTAGGTTGTTAGCATTTTTTAAATGAAAACAAGGCAATTTAAAAGGTTGTGTCATCAGGAATATGGCTGTAACTACACATAGCCTCTGAATGAATCACTTAAGTCCTCCAGCCCACTGTTCTCAGTGTTCAGAATGACTCTCTCAAGAGGGAATATTCCTTTAGGCTATTTTTGAAAAATGAAATGAGTTTTCTTATGTCTGATACTTGCATTTTTGGTTTCTTCGGTCTTCTTGTCTTGGAACAGCACCAAATAAACTTGAGAAAACGGCAAGACCAGCAGAGCTGGGTCGTTTTCCTCCGGTCAAATGGTTATTTCCATCTGTTTTTCTGTTCTTTTCTCGTACAAAAGAGGACACCCTGCCTCCAGATCAACATAAACATTTTAGCTTTACATTTTTGTTGAATTTTTTTAACCAATCTCATTTTTCGCTCTGTCTTCATGTTTTCCAAATGGTAACAATCACGCCACCCCTCTGTCTCTGTGGTAGGGTCAGGTGGCATCATTTTAATTGGACTCAATGAAATCCTTTAGGTTGCCGAGGTTACATTTTAATGACTCACTTAACAATCTACCACATATAGCAATATGGAAAATGCATATGATACCGTTTTAGCTCTCTGCTACCATGAGAATAAGTAGATTATAACTACTTACTGTAATTGGCACCTAAAGTTTAAAAAGGAAATTTGAGTGTAGATGAAGTAAGCTGATGTAAAGAACTCAGACTGACAGTCTGTCCAGGTAAGGTAGTGGCCCATGCGACCAGTTGGCCATTGTGGGGGGTGGGGAGGCTGGAGTTGTCAACTTTCATCATTTTTTCATTTCAAGATAATAAAGAAATGATTAATTACAGGGTTTTTTTTAACATTTGTTGAAGGTTCCCCTTAAAATGTCTGTTATTCATTTTCTACCTTTGAGGAATATCTTTTGACCTGACAATGGCAGCTCTCCACTGAATTAAAAATTTTAAAAAATTAGTCCATCAGAAAGGTTTCACAGGAGCTGCTGGGTGGCTCATCTTAATAAAGCCCTGGCAATGTTCCAGTGTGTGGATGGGCCTCACAGTCTGGTATGGAATGTGGTCACAGTGTGTGCGTGTGTTGTGGGGGAGGAAGGTGTCCTCTGATTCATATCAGTGCAAGGTCAACCTGTGGACTACAATGTGAAAATGAGCAGTGACTGGCTAGTTAGCCTTTTTTTCTTTCTTTTTTTTAAATCAAAAGACAATTTAACAAAACGAGGTGATTTCATCATGAATGTGGATGTAAGTGCACATAGCTTCTGAATGACTTGTTTTTTTTGTTGCAGATAATGGTATGGCATACTGTTGTTTTTTTTTAAATTATTATTTTGGACATTTTGAGGAGATTTTAATGTTGAATCTTGGCTGGATCTTCCTCATCCACTGACTTTGGTTCTGAAATGGACTAATGGACTTCTGGAGCCATGGACTAATTAAATCTATGAAAATGCGCATTGCCAAGTTAAAAGAGTTTCCTCTTTTAACTTGGAAAAAATGAATGAACAGCTTTCGTTTTTGAGGAAGCTATCCTTAAAACACATCCACAATGCTTTGCTCTTGGTGCTGCTACATGGTGCACCCTGAGGTAGGAGTCAATGCTCACGGAGGCAGGCCACCATGTCAGGCCTCAGCTTTTCATTTCCCAGAGGGCTATGTGTCATCAACTTGGGTGATGGGGTTTATTAAAACAATTTGACGTGAGAGGCTGTGACATGTCATGAACATTGGCATGACTCAGAGGGTGCAAGCATTCAACTTTCACTCACACCTAACAAAACCCTCTTGCCATGATGACCGCTCCCCAAACAACACCATTTCCTGGTTCTCCCAAGAGATCTGCCATCCAAGTGTTAACCAAGCCTAATCCTGCTCTGCTTCCGCCATCAGGCACGAGACAGATACAGGGGGGTCTTTCTCTGCAGCTTTAGGCATTGTTCACAGAATACACAGGCGGGAGGTTTCTGTCTGTCTGGGAAGAACAATTCAACAGAAACTCAGGCACGCCTTCAAACATCCCTCTCCATGTGATGGCCCTGAACTAAACAGATCTTTCTTTCTTTCTTTCTTCTTTCTTTCTTTCTTTCTGTAAATCAACTCTGTAAATCATGTTTGCATTTTTAACTTATGCTTCAGTTCAATGTCTGTGAAAGCACAAAAGCATTGCACCTGTGCAGTTAGCCTTAAAATCACCCAACGTGGTCCTATGCCTTCTGGCTGTGTCTTTTTGTTGCACTTTTTTGTAACAGCAAATCACTTGACGTGAACATAAATATATTAAAATTGTAAGCATGATATTTGATAATATTTAAATTAGTACTGTTCCGTTTTTTTTGTTTTTTTTTTCAATTTCTGGGAAGAATTTCTCATTTGAATGAGGCATCAGACTTCTGAAAAAGCTGCATGAATATGTCACAGACCATGTCCACTTGGTGTGTATTGTGAATGTATTACAGTGTTTGTAAATGTATTATTGCATGTGTACGATGGGCTATCGTTTTAAACTAGTCTTCATTTCAAAGCGGAATTTTATCAAGACTGATGTTCTTTTTAATCTCCCCAAAGAACATAATTATACTCTCAGCTTGAACTATTGAATAAATATTTCACATTTTAAAACATGTTTCTGATAATCTTGTCCTCTCTCTCTCGCTCTCTCTCTCTCTCCCTGTCACTCTCGCTCTCTCTCTCTCTGTTTTTGTCTCTCTCTCTCCCTCTCTATCTTCCCCTCTCACTCTTTCTATCTTCCTCTTTTTCGTGAGTGAATGAGTTTGCAACATGAAAGTGACAAACACAAATAAGCATTTAATTCACTTATGAGAGGCAGCACATAAGGTTCTGGCCATAGAGTTACGTTAACAATACATAGGATGAGCCTCATGGTTCAGCCTGTGCTCTTTACGTTTTTCTTAATTGTATAGTGAACAACAATGTGGAAGTTGGAGAACTGGGCATCATCTGATGAATGTGAGAATGTGATGTACCTGCTTTTCATCAGCCATTTTCAATTTCAGCCACAAATTAATATTTTCATAAGGGTCTGAATTCTGTTTACTTCATTTACCAAGATTGTATTCCAATACCTTACTGTAAAGAAATAACTTTAACTTTTGTTTTACTTTTGTCTAATATCCATTTATTCTTAAGTAAAATATAAAATTTTAAGATGAATAAATACATAAAACTTTATAAATTAAATATTGACTGCCTGAAAGCCCAGTTCATTTATGTGGTTAATTGTGGTTAAGGATGGAAAAAGTTTTTATATTCACCTGGTATTAATGGTGCTCTGTTGTATTTCTCATTCTTTCTCAGAATACATTTTTGTAAATGCAGCAATTTTGACACTTCTATACCCACTCTGTGTTTTAGCAGCCTTGATGCATTTTTAAGCACCTGTTGCCACTTTGTTGTGTGCTGTGATCAAAACATATAATATTCACATGTATTTTAATCCATAATTAATTCTAACAATAATCAATAATCAATAATCAATAATAATAATAACAATAATAATAATAATAATGATTATTATTATTATTATTATTATTTTTATTATTATTATTATTATTATTATTTCAAATGGCTCATTTACCTAACATGAACATATCTTTTCAGAATCACTTCATATGTTCACTGCCTTATGATGAAAACAATCACTTCTGAAAGGAGAGTGGAAGGGGCATCCTTTTTAAAGCGATAGTTGATATCCACAAAAGGATTTGATAGCTGTAAGTCTGGCTGTGCAGTAATTACAACTCTCTCTGTGTAAAAGTCCCTCCTGGAAAGTTATTGTAGGAAATAAAGCCTTTCTACTGACATGTGCATGCATTCATTGCTTTGTCAATGTGCATCCTTTCCATTATGACTATTTCAACAATGTCCCTACTGTGGTATTTCAAAATGTCTTTTCAGTATTCAATTCATTGCATTTCCTTAAATATATAAGCTTTCTCTTGCTTTCATGCTTTTGAAAAACATATTTCTGATCAATACAGGATGAAAGAAGTATAAACTTATTCATAGGCATGATTGGGTCAGGCTTTTGAAAACCCTCACTTTTGTTTTGCTATTTCCATAGCTGAATTAAGCTGAATCATGGGACAGATCCACTCTCTAAAACCTCCATCTACACATGAATGACCTGCAGTCAATTCATAAGAAAGAGTGTACAATATATACAATCAAGTACTCTATAATAATGAATCTGGTATTTTTTATTATTTGCATTTATATGATTTATGCCTAATGCATTTCTGCTAGCTGATTTTCTGATTTTATTATTCACTCATGCAGTTTACACTGGATCAAATATAATTTTGTTATTTGAAATATAATACAGTATTTTTATTATTATTATTATTATTATTATTATTGTTGTTATTATTATTATTATTATTACAGCATCCCTCCTCTTTCTAACTGCCATCTCTCCATCTCCTTCCTTTCCCAGCCTCCTCATACGATCTTGAAGGGATTGACATCTATGTTTCCACAAATTGTTGGCCTGGGCAAAGTCATGAAGTTCTCCAACACTGCTACAGACATCAGATCAATTCAACAATCATAGAAATGTGCTTTTGTTTTTACCATCAGCACTGAAAAACAGATCCTACACATCATCTGTCCTTTAATAATATTGAGGTTGCACAAATATGATATAATCTTGAAATTAATCCCTGACTCTTCCCAACAAACAGGTAAGATGTAAGAGAATCGAACCTACTAAAAAGCTAATTCCCTTGAAATAGGTCGGAAACAGATGTGGCTCTGGGTTTAGTCAAATTTGTTTCATACTGTGGGTTCTTCAGCTGGCTGTGTGAAGTTGTCACAGGTGTCCCGTAAGTCTTGTATTTTCACTGTGTTTCCTGGGATCTGTCTGGTGATGGGTGGGAGGGAGAGATCAAAAGATCCACGTCCGACCACAGTCTTCAAAGAAGGAGAGCTACCCTGCAAGTGTCACTGCCTCAGCTGAAGCGGAGTCATTCTGTCACTTTGCCATCACCCCAGAGAGGGCAGGACTGTTAACTGCAACTGCACAATGTTCCCATGTTATCATTGCCCTGGGAATGCAACATGGAACATCTTTTTATGACACAGTCCCCTTTTCTGGGTATCTGGAAAATGTATAAATTTTGGTCGTATTTTTTTCAAAGCATAATAACTGTCAGGAATACCGACAGATCTAGCACATTAATACTCACTCTAGGTTATACAGTGTAAGAGACCATGGTAAAGAATAAATGGTAGAGACGAAAGATGAAGTTATATTTCCTGTATGAGAAAAACACCTTGGGTCAATTGTAGTATGCTTAGCTGCAGGTTTATACCCCTAGACCACAAAACTGCATTACAAGTGGAACAGATAATCCGTATTAGATAGATTTGGATAGCTGTAACAGTTGTAATGCAGATCTGTGGTTTAGGGGTTCAAATCTGAGTTTTAAAAGCCAGCTAAGCATGCTGCAATTGACTCCTTCTGAGCTGTCTCACTTTGTTTACAAAATGAAAGGGAAATTTAACATGAATGGTTTTCCTTTTGCAGTGTATGCTGGAACATGCACCCGTCTAAATTCAGGTCTGACTCCCCCTAACTGAGACTGTAACCCCCCTGAAAGTAAAAACAAAAGATTATGGGGAGTTCTTGAATCTTCACACAAACTACAGTAAGTAATTCTAACAGTAAATATTCAAATTTATTTCCCCAGCCCTGTCTGAAGTAAAATTCTTCGACAATTTCAAACACCCCTATGGTGGGTCATACCATTTCTTAACCGTTGAAATTGCCTGAGCAAGGTTGACTCAATTATTACATTAGTGCATTAGGAGACAATGTACCACATGGTTATGGGGGAGCCAGAGGGAGCTGAGGTCCCTCAAAACATACCTGAGCTTCCCTGAAAAGAATTGAGTTCAACCCCCCCAACCCTTCCCCTCAATCCATGATCTCATAGAACTCCGGAAAGCCAGAGCGTAATTGGAATCCTGCTCAGAGGGTGCTTTTCCAGACACGTTTAATGAATGCAAGTAGGGGTGACCGAGCACTGACTGCTCAGATCTGGAATGCGCTCCTGAAGGCGTACGTGGCGTGGCGAAAGCACCCTCACCCCATCCCCCTGCATTCCCACAGAGTTTATGTCCCTTCACCGGACAGTCGCCACAGGTGAATCTCCATAAAAGGAAACTTCAGGATGTGCGTCCTCTTGCGCCGCTGTCGAGGCAGGACAAAGTACAGGAGTAACAGCATCACAACCCCCACCCCTCCCACCCCCATCCCCTAAACCACCCCAAAAAAGCCCTCCCATTATAGCCCCCGGAGTTAGTGTGAACGCCAGGCCTGGAGCTCCACTTTGGGTTGATAAGATGACACTTGTGGTAGTAACAGTTAATAAATCATGACTGGTTGTGGTGTGGGGTGGGGGGGTGGGGGTTGGGTTGGGTTTGGGGGGTGGGGGGGGGAAGTGCAGTACATCAATACGCAGAAGAGAAAGAGAGAGCAGCCAGAATGGTAATGAGAGCCAGTTGTACTGATACTTCTGTCACTTCCTCCAGTAATGGCCTCAAGCTGTCACCACTTTCCTGGGAGACTTAATACTTTTTAACAAAAAAAGAGAAAAGTTTCTTTCTTTCCTTCTTTCTTTTCTTTTCTTTTCTCGTTTTTTTTCTTTTTCTATTTCAGTGGAAAGGAACCAGACAAGGTAGAAATCCCATGGCGACTCCATGTAGTTTTCTAATGACTGGAGAGACACAGTCGCCGCTAGCCCAGAAGTCATGGATGACATGATGTGTTGACTTTGATTGGAAATAAATGCTGTGTGAACAAAGATGAGTTCTGGCAGCCACACGAATGTGTGTGCGTGTGTGTGTGCGTGCGCGCGCGCGCGCGCGTGCGTGCGTGTGGTTTGCTGGAAAGGGGGATAGAATGTAAAAAGTATCGGTCAAGGGTCTAAAAATGACGGAAACGCGCACATTACGCTGTGTGAGGTTCTCCTGTCCCATTAGCCGAATGCTGCGCGCTCGCACCTTCTCTGAGCACATTCTTATTCTGCACATTTATCTTGTTTAATGCTACGAGCCGCACGCCGCATTAATATTTTCATGGAAGGCTCCCAGCAGCCTGCTGCTCCGCCGTGATTGGTGGATATGGTCCTCATTAGGGCGATAAGCTGTGGTTAAGTTTGAGGAGGGAACGCACACGAGCGCGTACATACATGCACACTCAGCGTCAGCGCTCCTGCTGATGGCAGAATCGTATCCCGGCTCCTTTCTGAGTACTACCTTCTCGTTTATTCGTTTCGTTTCTTTAAGGTTGAATTTGGAATTTTGCTGACAGAAGTGTGGCGTGATTTGCCTCCGTTTTTCCGAAGGATTTATTTTTCGTGCCCATAAAGAAAAGATCTTACATTATTTGGAAAAGAGCTGGGTTTCCATGTCTTTTTTAAGGAGGCAAATATCTCACAACCTTGAAGTACACAATAAAGCACACAAAAGGTTAATATGTGGGTGAAATTTTACATTTCCAAAGAAATTTCTAGAAAAAGGATAAAGCACACTTGAGCAAAGAGCATAATAGAGAAGGATAAATGCTGAGCAGAATGCCATAGTCATTGTTATACATTTCCTAAATGCTTTGACTTAAATATTGTAAATGACAGCTTGCTATAGATGGATATATTGTGATGTGTACAATTCGTTCAGGAATCTCTCCATGAAATTATTTATCTGTTGATAATCAGGCCAAAATATGAGGCAAGGTGTGTACTGCAAGCTCACAATGTATAAGCATTGTTCATACATGGAACAAAGAGCTTGTTTTATTTATTTATTTTTAAAGGGGGGTTCAAATATACAGTTTAAATTGGTATGATAAATGCTAATCTTTTGTTTCACTTCCGGTCTGTGTGTGTACATATGTGTGTCTTGGTGTATGCAAGGGTGTTGTGGTGCTTTAGCATACAGGTGTGATTATATACCAGTGTGTGTGTGTGTGCGTGTGTGTGTGTGCGCGCGTGCACACACACGTGAGTGTGGGTGTGCTTGTGTGTGCATGTTGAGGATGTGTGAAGTCGATTCAGCTCATTTGTAATTGAGGCGAGAAGAATCCTGCCGTCATTTGAAAGAGCAGTTATTTTATGTCATCTCCTCAGACCTGTCATTGTCCCTAATGATGGCAGTGAGTAGGCAGTGCTCTAGCCTCAGGCTAATCCCTCTCTGCAGACTCGTCAAGGCTGGTCTTCATCCCCTTCCATACAATGCCCCCCCCCCCCCACCTCCAAAAAAAAAAACTCCACAATCTCACAATAAAAATGAAATATAAATTCAGAGTGTGTTCTTTTCTTTTTCTTTCTTTTTTTTTGCCACAAAGTTTTGTCCTTCGATATTGCAAGTACAAACATTTGTGTCTGTTCAGGTCTGCACGCTTGAATTTTTAGAAAGGGCTTACATTTTATCCGATTTTAAAAGCTGTAAAAAAAAAAAAATTAAACAAACAAACAAACAAACAAAAACACTTCTTTGGTCCCCTTTGATATTTAGATAATCATTGCAATCAATATTCTGAGAATATTACAAGAATATGTACAATGCTTATATTTCTACCAAAATGATCTTCTTGGACTGTAGTAATAACAACAATAACAAAACAACAATTATTGTTGCTAAATATCTGCTAAGTGAATTTATAATAATAATAATAATAATAATAATAATAATAATAATAATAATAATAATAATAATAATAAAAATAGTAATAATAATAATAATAATAATAATAATAATTTAGCATAACTAGTGTTACACAGACACACATATACACATACATATATATTTATAAGATGGTTGAGAATATGACCATTCAGTGAAGAGTTTTCTGTGATGATTGACCCAGCATTAACACAGATGAAATGCTGACATACAAACAGGAACAACAAAACTAAATCTAAAAATAAACCCCATCATCTCACAAGCACCCCCCCCCCGCCCCCCAACCCACTCCCTCCCTCCCTCCCAACGACCCCCCCCCCCCTTTCCTTAGACATTCGTTCAGTGTAATCAAGACGTGGTCACCAAAAAGCGAGCCCCTCCCGCTCGGTTTGATCTGTCACTTAGGACCAGATTGATTTTGCTTACGCGCCCGGCGCCTCGGCGCGCCACTTCACAGGACAGGGGGAAATTAATCTCTTTGATTTCATCTGCAAAAATTAGGGAAGATTGCGAGGGGGCGGGGGTCGGGCATGCTTCCCTTTGATGTGCCTCCCCATTCATGTGCGCGCTCCTGTGTGCGTCAACAAGACTCGGTGTGAGGAGGAACCTTAGCGGGTCTTAAGAGGCGCGATCTCGGGGATCAGAGGAGCTCGGCTCCCGGCCAAGCCGCTCGGCCGCTGGCCGGCCCGCGATCCGTCCCGCGGGCGGCGAGAGCAATCTGCAGGGAGGCTGCTGCTTTTCCGGGGCGTCGCAGATGAACCGCCAAAAACGATCTGCCCTGAAAACGAGGAGCCAGCGTCGCATCATGTCCTTCAGTCTTCAGTCGGGTTCCTGTTTGTTTTTTTATAAAGGGTTGCCAGTATAGGAGATCCGATTCTGTGTGTTTGTGTTTTTTTTTTTTCTTCTTCTTTTTCTTTTTACCACGCTTTTTTCCGATCTGTTCGCTGGGTCAACAGGTGGAGGATTTGAGCGTGCGGTCATTTTAAATTAACGGCAGGAGAGTAGTTCCCAGAGTGACAGAATCCGAGTATGGGTGTAGTAATTGCTGGGGTGACAGATAGAATGTCAGCCTAACAACTGCTGTTCTTTACAGAGTCTATGTAGTTGCTCTGTGGTTGCGTTTGTTCCAGTACACTGCCCATTAAAACTTGTAGGCTTGAAAAATGGACATTGATGTTGTTCAAAAATCCATTGCTGTCTAAACTGACAAGAATAAAACGTATGGAATTAAAAATGGGAGGTCTTATAATACCCTGTATTGACCCATATAGACGGGTTTCATCACCAGACATACCTGCATCCAACTGAATGAGTAGATCTTTTGAGTACACATAGAATAATATACTTTGAGTGAAATCATTTACGAATCATCATTCACTACAGAAAGGTCAGTTCATTATATCACGGCACAACAAGGTCTCACATGTTTTCAGTTTTGAATGAATTCTTCTTAAGAAGGACTCAAGGGCAGCATATCCATCCAGCTAAAGTACTTAGTGCAGGCATGTGCTCATTGGTCTGGGATCCAATACTAACTGGCCAGTAGTATCTGTGCATCATGAGCGTCTTTTCACTGAGGATATCAGGAACAATAGGGGATCTTGTACTTTGTTCCAGGTGGAGGACAGAAATGCATCCTCACTTGACGCTGAAAGAAAGAAAGAAAGAAAGAAAGGAAGGATGGAAAGTCTGGAGAGCCAAAAATGGTTTTCACCTCTCTGTGACCCTATGGTCCGACTCCTGATCGTGCCCTGAGGTTCAATCCAGTGTCTGTTTTCAGGTTTAAACAATGCTGTGGAGTTCTGCATATCCAAGTCCGCAAGAGAATCTCCCTGTGAGCGGCGAGTGACGATCCAGCAAAAAGTCCGTCCATGTGCACATAGACACACAAGGCTTCACACGGCCCCATCCAAGCCTAATGCAGTCAGCTTCAAAGCCTGGTTACTTTTAAACAGTTAAATCTCTGGTGTGATGCAGATTTACAATCAGTGGTGAATATGAATGCCGACTTTCCTGCTGTACTGATAACAACCCTCTCCCCCCTCCCCCCAGCCAAACTGCATTAAGCTAGCATGGGATACGTTATGAGCCTTATCACTTAAAGAATAAACACAACACAGTTTACAGTAAAAAAAAATGTTTTAATTTTTTTTTTTAAAGCTGCATGTTGTAGGTCGGCTTGCACAAATATGGTTTGCATGCTGTAGTAATGTTGATATGAAACAGGGCCGCCTTTTGTAAAAACACCTCTTTGGCTCTGGCTGCAATGTCACTGCATACCAGCGTCGGTTGCAGCTGGCAGTCCCACAGGGCAACGCATAATTGGCCATATCATTGCCCTGAGAGAGCCAATTCCTTGCCTCATCCCAAACAAAAAGCAACTCCCCAAGTTGATAGAGTGTGCCACAGCTGCACCCTTTGGCACTGTGGTGGCTACGCAGTTCAGCCGCTGTGCGAAGAAGCGACTGGCTGCGCATGTTGGCAGATGTGCACGCTAGCATGCCACCTTCCATACTGATGGAGGACATCGACAATGAAGGGACGGGTTCACGATTTCCTAAAAATAAAGGGGAATATGTAGGGGGAGAGTCAGTGATTACACCGCAGTGCCTGTCTGGCCTCATTCAAAGGTAGGGCTCTGCTTTAAAGTGAAGCTGCTCAGAACACCGCTATAATGCGTCACTTTTTGTTTTGCCGAGCTTACAGTAGGTCTGAATGTCTGGAAATCTGAGGAACCAAAAACATCTGGTAAATCGTCACATCCGCAAAGCATTTGCTGTGTTTAGATAACAAAATAAACTCGACGTCAGACGTTTACACCCCAAGCATCTCTGTTAGTGTGTTTGTAACGATCTCTGCGCGTTCAGTAAAGAATGTACACATGAAGGCTGAAGCCTCAGTAAGTGTCTTGTTTGCTTGAATAATAATTATTTCGTCCTCCTGCAGAGCCCTCTGGTTGATGCGCATCCTTAGCCGATAACACGAAGGCGTTTAGAAGCTGAAGGTTATTTCGTCTTAAATTAATTTCACAGTTCAACAGTTTTTTTTTTTTCTGTAGTCAATAATAAACTCCCTGGAGCAATGTAGTTATATACTATGAACATCAGTCATGAAGCATTTACTTCTCCTCTCCATGTTGAAGGGCTAAGTGTTATTGATTGCTTCCAGGACAGAGTGGACCCCCCCCCCACCCCACCCCCTCCACCTCCAAGGCAAATAGACAAACACTCTCTCTCTCTCTCTCTCTCTCTCTCTTTCCCTCTCTCTCTGCTGTTGCTGTTGCTGTTGTAGATTGATAATTGGGCTGCGTATATTTGCTGTTATATTTGCATCTTTTTTAAGTACTCACTGAATATTCTAGAAGAGCTAGACTTGAAAATATTCAGCAATAAGGATTGTCATAAATATCTATCATATCTTTTCCTCTTGGAGAAACTCTGAGAAATAACAATAAAAAATGCATGCTACAGTGTTAAAATCATGTAATGCATGGGGGAAAATATACTAAACCAAATGACAATGAAATAAATAATTCAAATTAATGTAGACTATGCATTTTAAACTGCTGTAGCTTTCAACACTTTAGTTTGATAGGAACACAGCTAAAATGCTGCAGAGGAAACACTTATGACACAAGAGAGGCTTCTGCTCTCTGAGAATGAGGCAATGACTGGAAATGCCCATGAAATTACACACAGTAGCTCGCAACTGCTCCAATTCCACAATTATTCCCCCCACAAAATGAGCAGTCTCATGCTGATTGGCCCAATAATAGAAATTGTAACTGTAATTCCCGGATTACACAGGTAATTGCCCCAATCATTACACAACTATATGCATATTTGTGTTCTGCAATCTACGTGGCGTCTACATTTAGTTTGCGTAATAGAACCTTGGGGACTGGTTGAAACTGTACGCAGCTGTCCCGTGGAGAAAGAGCCTGGTGGAAAGTTAAATATATTGGGGTGTTCCCGGTGAACTTAGAGAACTTAGAAGATTAGGATTAGTCTTAAGGATCATAAACATGGACGCACTTCTGAGTAATGGAAGCACTTTCCTGGGGATTAAAGTGGCGGCTTCTATTTATAAAACCGTCACATAAAGGGACAGAAGAAAGTAGTGGTTAAACAGGGGTATGCGCTTCAGAAGGAAAACACATTCGACACAATTTCCCATTGAAATGTTGGGCCTCATTCACAAAACATTTCTTAAATTCTTCTTACTTTAGCTCTTAAGAAAAGTTCCTACAAAAAACATACGCATGCCTTTGATTTTGTGTGTATCCCATGTGTATGATGATGAATGCCAACTGTTCGGAGATCTAATGCGTTTGCCTGTCCATGTTGATTTGCATATATCAATCACATCATTATCAACCATCATAAATCACTTTCATCAATAAACTAACTGTATTACATGTGTTCCCGACAAGGTTATTATCACAAAATAAAATTAAGATGAAAATTGCATGAGAAAAAAAGAAAACATAATTGTAAACTGAAATGAAAATAAAAGCCAGTTTTTGAAACACCTCAACTAAACTAAAACAACAAAACCTGCTCTTAAAACTAAATATAGCTATTTATAGCAATCGAAATTAAAAGCTTGTGAAAAATTAGAGGTTATTCAGATAAGTTAATGTAGTTCAAATCAATGGCATTTTAATATTAATATATCATATTTATATAATAATTGTATTCAAACATATTATCTGTTAACAGGAGGTCTGTAACTATTTAAAATGACATTGCATGAATAATAAAGTATTCTAAATAGAAACATCTCATGGGTATGCATTTTACGCATTTTTCCAATGCACACGCAGTAGATTATGACCTCACCAATGAACAAATTCAGACGAGAAAAAAAAAGATGATTGCCAAAACATTCATGGAAGCATCGTAAGCACAATCAAATGTGATTGTATGAATGAGGCCTATTGCTTTGGCCTGCGAACATCACTGAAGTATTACAGTAACATGAGAATGTATGTGACCTATGGGGGTGGGTGGTGAGATTTCCTTGGGTTTTTGCTTAAAAGCCTGCACAGAATGAGAAATTGACTATGGCTGGTTATATATTTTAAAATTGTATTAAAAGAACTCAGTGGGCAGAGAATAATAGGCCACTCATTTCGTTGTGCATACATTCCATCACTACAACCAAGGGAGTCCTGTATCTTGTGCATATACATATGCAGACATAAAACTGCCAGGGCAACAATAAATTACCCACAATGCTCCTCTTTCTTTTCAACTTTCTTTTTGTTTACCTGAACCTTTCTTCAACATCTGTTTGGTTTTTATCATTTAACATCTTTTTTTGCTGTTATCCAAATGTGATGCAAAAAAAAAAAAAAACAACTGATTCAACATCCGCAGAATTACATTAACATTTCAGTTTTTAAGAGAGATTCCCCTCTTTATTTTGGTATTATTTTAAATCCAAAAAGAATATGGCACTTTTAAAAATTTTACATTTTAAAAATATATTTTGGTCTGAGCACCTGTCGTCATTTCTGTGTGTGTGTGTGTGTGTGTACATGCGTGTGTGTGTGTGTGTGTGTGTGTGTGCGTTTTGCAGTGTATGCACTTTTGGAAAAATGTTCTTTAGTAAAATAGAGAAAATTTAGTTAAAATTATTTAACAAAAATTCTATTCCAGAACAAGAGCTTGCTCTGGAACTGAACACTGTATTTAATAAATCAATCAAATCAAGCTGTATTCAGATGTGCTTAAAAACCTCAACACTGTCAAACTGAAGAAATGCACCAATGGGCTTGCTCATGTTAGAGCCAATTACAGATCAAAAAGAGATGAACAAAGCAGAATAAATTAAGATTAATTTGCAAAACAGTACAGTGTTTTTCAAGCAAACTACCTGTCTTGCTCACTGGTTGGTTAAACTGACTGATTCAAATGATCTTGGATTTGGTTGTATATAATCGCCCTGTCTATTCTGTACACACTACAGCTCACATACCTGCCATGAAATCCTTCTGAAACCAGGAGGTTGTAGGTTCGATGGACATGAGGATTGACATTGAGCCATACAGGAAATACAGCCATAAGTTTTAGATACTGAGGATGTTTGAAATCTGGAAATGTCCCTCACTCGGGCCCATTTTTGTAAGCTGATCCCAGCTTACATTTGCTTATTTTGCGTCAATATTATATAAAAATTATTTTGCCTTTTTATTCTATTCAAGAAGCATAAAACAGGAAATGTGAACACTCTAAATTATATGTGTCGATATACAACGCCAATGAAAGGAATGCAAAAAAGTAGCTTGTTTGTGCTCTCTGCAGCGTTGAACCTCAAAGCCACTTGATATTTCACTGGTCATCAGAGAGAAAGGCTCAGATTTGGGAGACAGGCTCGGGGGCGTGGGTCATTGGCAAACGTGAGCCGTGTTTGGGATGAATGGGTCAGACCCCCCTCCGGTTCAAAGCTTTACCCGACGGCTTCTTCTTCTTCTGATATTTATTTATTAAGATTATTATGCCGGGGAAACACACCCCCTCCTTTGATATGCCACCTTATTCCTTGCAGCATTTCTTGGGGGGGGCCGGGAGAGGTCAAAGGTCACTCTAGCTATCTGCCCAAAGTGAGGTGCTACGAAGTACACCATTACACGTGGATGATTCAGAGGAGAGATTCAGGAGTCTAAAATCCACCCTTGTTAATCCTTTCTTTTAAAATCCACATAGTGAAACTACAGTAATGGTTAAATAGTTTGGGATCAGTTTGGATAAAGAATAAACAAAGACACTCTAAGCAGGTATTGGTATCATGGAAAGGCAAAGCGGCCTATTGGGAAATAAAGAATACAAACTTGAACACGTGGTTAAACTCCAAAGTGCAATCATTTTACGTATTTCACCCAGTCATTTGGGAAAAGATATAGGATGAAAGTAAGGTATTGTGACAAAAAATATGAAACAAACCATGAACCTTGTATCATGTAGAAGAGGTGCATGTGTAGTACTTATTGTGTAATTATAATCATATTGCAAATTAACCATATCTCCCTGGTTTTAATGGTCTGTGATTTAAGGCATGATAGAAGAGACCCAGGCATGCAAAAGAAAAAAAGGTTCTTGTAAGATGATTTTCTTGAGGATCAGCTGATTACATTTTTCCTCTGTTCCTAATGTAGTAAAAATATCTCCGTAGATTTAATGTTGAATGATCTCTGTCACTGCTTTTCAATTAATGTCCAACCCACAATTTCTTTGTCATAATCATGAAAATTTAATATAATCAGTTTAAAGTAATTACATTAGGCTTGTTTGCGTTGGTCAGCTCTCCAATGTAAAACAGTGATTTTGGAACCTGATATAATTTAATCACTTCTAGACTTTGTTCAATTTGAATGAGAACTCACAATGTGAAATTTAGATGATTCTAAGGGGAAAATACATAAAAAATGGAAATGAAATTGCAAAATGGCGATTCCAAAAAAATCTCTGAATCCGTGGCACCTGCGACTTCTGTGACAGAACGAACAAACATAACAAAATTTTATTTAGTTTTTGACAGAAATGTGAAATTCCATTATATTTGATCCATGAAAATAATTTCATAAATGAGAAATTCAAATTTGTTATTTGAAATTCAAAATATCCGGCTGATTGCTTGCAGAAAGTAATGTGGTGTGTTGAGGGATGTTAAATGGTGACTTTGTGCCCCATGGTGTTGAATTCAGGCTTGTAGACGCACTGTGTTTCAAAGTGATATTTTGAACACCTATAGTGCTATACTGAATGTACATATGCAGTGTAGTGTTTTATGATTTAAACATTTGATATATGATTATACAATCTATTTGTTTTAAGATGATGTTTTGAATTTCATATTTCCAGTGAAGGTTACATGCAAAATAATACCAAGTATTAATTAAATTCCCTGGTGTAAAAATTGAAGCAATTAATCACAAAAAACAATATTTTAAGTGAAGTGTTTGCATTTGCCCAAGCTTCAAAAGAGAGGAAATTAAATCAGCCCTAACGCTACTGTAACATCAGCCTGCTATCCATCAAGGTGTATTAGCACAGATCATTGACAAATGCTACAGCTCTACTGTTCTTCCATCAACATATACTCACCAGAGGGTAGATTGCTTAAGATTCAAACCTGCTTTCAAAGAGCCTGTTGTTGAAGAGTCAGAGTCTGTTTTTCTGTGTGAAGTTGTAATCTGAATTATGTGTCTTTGCATGAGGTCAGAGGGCACCGAAGTTAATGTTTGCAAGGAGTGTGAGAGTCTGTAGCCATTGTAGTTACCCACACAGCAGAAGTTTTAAAAGGACAGGGCATCTAATGTGCTATGTTCACTTACTGGCTGGAACATATTGGATGTTTACACTCTCATACCTACTCATTCCTACTGGAATTAAGTGTGGTATAAGAAAGGCAGTTATTGCTGAGTAGCTGGTTTCTATTGCAAGTTCTTTGTGAATTTTGTGAAAATCATGCAGATATTAGCATTTTTCATTAATCAAGTCCCAGATGGACATATTGACATATCAGATTGATCTGCAAATCTGATCCATTTCTTATATAAACTACCAGGATAATTTTGTAAGACTGGATTTAACTGGTCTAATCAGCAGGGATGAATCTGATTTCAGCAATGAATTCTGATGTAGCTTCACTGCTTTTAAAAAATTGAATTCTATTTAAATTGCAATCATAAGCTACTAGCCTTTTAGAGTTTGAACATGTGCTATGTAATTACCTTGCTTACATCAGTACAGACTACCTCTTACTGAATGTACCTTAGTGACATTTCCATTTATTTAACTGTACCAACGCTACTCTATGTGATGCAATTGCATTGCTTCATTTCAGTATATATTGGTAAGTCATTCTCAATATTCATACTGTCATTTTAATGTCAATTGTCTGTGATATTCCTCAAACCTCTGTGTGTAACAATTATATTTAAAAAGCCTTTTGGTTTCAAAATTAGAACTTCTGTTCTCCAGAATTTTTTTTTTCCCCTAACACAGTATTGAAGACCTATATCTTTATTTATTCAGACCAGTATATGACAGGCCTCTGCTACAGTAATGTTATAAAGCAATGGATTAGTAATGTTTGCTTTGTAATTAAAACATAATGAAACATTGGATTAGTAATGTGGATGATAATAACACATTTGATTAATAATGTGAGCATTGTAATTACACACTAGATTTATAATAGAGGTGCTATAATAACAAGTTAGATTTAGGTGAAAACTGTTTTGACTAGTCATGTAATAACATGTTGTATGTGGGTTTTTGCACTGTGATGGACTTGTGACGGGTGCTGTAATAAGAGGTTGAATGATAAAGGTATTTTGTTTATAGTCACAAACAAGACAAATAGAAATATGTCATATTTCAAATAACTGTATAAGTCACCACCAAACTATTAGAATTGTATTTTCACTCATTTGCAGTGTAGTAAATGTATTAATACTACATTTCAAGCACTTTACATTGTTATAATATTCATAACAATGTTCATAAGAACATAAGACCACAAGAATTCATCAGTGGTAATTGTAAAAACCTCAAAGAGGCTCCAGTGATAAAATATTCAGTTCAGTTTTTTTTTTTTTTAAAGAGAGCAGTGAAACTGCTGTGACCTCATTATTCCATTTCACTTCTTATGGTTGCAAATGATGCAAACTATGACCAAACCAGGATGTTCTGAAGCAGTGACTTTAGTGCAACATGATTTTATTCTGGGTTTGACTTAGCGTTCATTCATTAAAACAACACTGGCAACAGAGCGCATGGACTATACAGTACTTTGAGTGTACAGAATATACTTTGGGCAGGGCCGTCCAGAGATTGGGATTCTCAAATGTAAACACTTACCTAAAACGTTTAGACACCTTCAGTATTGTACAATATTTTTCCAAATGAATGTGAAAGATGGCACCAAATATATTAACAAAGCCTTACAGATTAACTTTTCAGGAGTCACAAGTTAACAACTACATTAGTTACAGTAATAACAATTAGGTGAGCTCATAGCCAATTGTTGCCACAATAACAATACAAATATACATTTTTTAATCAAATGAAAGGGGCGCATCCTGCACTTGGGGCAAAAGGCGCAGGTTCTCAGGCACCTGGAGTCCTCTACCCTTTGCACATACCGGACTTTAAAGGAATAGAATGCACTCAGAGTGTACAGTATGCACTTTGAGCCTAAGGTAAGGCATTCCAAGCTCAAAGTACAAACTGAATGAATATCATGCACACCGAGCGAACAATACACACTTTGAGAATAAAATACACTTCATAACGAAGTGGGGAATGAGACATGGCTCTGCAGACAGGTATTGGTGTGAGTGACCATCAGGTATTGACCAGGTATTGGCCATCATTCACTATTACCACAGGGGTCCTCAGCCAGGACTTTGAGGCAGAGAGGCCCCCTAAAAAATAAAATGGGGGTGGGGGACTTTGGGGAGGTGGGGGGCAGTGAGGGGATGTAGCAATCAAACTATAGATAGCGCTTTCATTGCACCACCAACCATAATCCAGACTCCAGGGGAAACCCTCCACAGAGTGCGAGCATTGCATGACAGGTTTCCAACAGAATGCATTGTCAAATAATTCTTAATATGGCAAAAGTGACATTGTTGGACTTTCAATATTCAGATTTTCCTGGCTCATAAACTGTCTGGCTGCAGAATTTCATTCCGCCATCAATCAGCTCCTCCGCTCCAGGTGTCAGATGCTTCGGATATGAGATGGCACCTGGGTGACGAAAAAGAAAAAAGAAAAAGAAGAAGATTCGGCCCCAGGTTCCTGCAGTGAATATTTGACGAAAATGTCATTTTTATGGTTAAACCCAGTGGATTGAACTTTTTAAATGATTCAGCAGCGATGAAGTCGATTGCAATTTTTTGTACATGAATTCCCTTAGCCAGGCATGCACATACCATTTCATACACTGTTTGCATGCGCGACACATTCTGTAATGCAGTCATACATTTGGAAAACAGATTTTTTTAACACTTGGGATATCATTGTTGTCAAGGTTACCACAGCAGTACACCTTAAACGTTTAAGCTATAACCCAGAACGTGCCAGGGCCGTTTTCATCCGTATTTATTTATTTGGCAGACGTGACTTATTGAGAGTGACTTACAAGACTAATACGGCATGGGACATGAAATATGCATCACAAAGGAACCAGAATCACGCTACGTGTATTCTTACTGAGGGATAAAATGCATTTACAAAAGAGCAGGATGTTACGTCCCTACTCACGGTGTGAATATGAGCTGGAGAAATGAGCTGCTGGTTGTCATTTGTCACGGCTCGTAGACTGCAGCAGGAGCTGGATAGAGAGAAGGCTGGTGGACAGGGGGTGGAGGGGGGAGACGCAGTCAAGTGTCAAGCGTTACATTCAAAGTTTTTTTTTTTTGGGGGGGGGGGGTCGTAATCAGAACTGATCAATTGTATACAAAGCAAAACAAAAATAAAAACAAACCAACAAAACAAAAGAATACGTGATCAGCACATTGGCGCAAATGATGTCATCCATCAGGACAGACATGGCAATTTGGAAACTATTTCCCCATCAATCACCCTTGGCGGGGCAGGGCAGGGGGGCAGAGTAGGAGGGGCAGGAGGCTGGGGTTCATACTGGTTCTCCAGGAGGACTAATGTGCTGACAACCCCCCGCCCCCCTCCCCCCAATGTATGCAGTAATTATTTTTCTAGATGGGACATCATCACTGTTCTCTCAGCAACCACCCCCCCCTCGCCCACTACAACTATCCACCTCATATGCTAAAAGGCCCAACCACTCTCCGAGCAACATGTGCTGTATCCTAGAGCGCACTCCTTTACTGGTTATGGGACAGACCCCAGCACACAGGATATTAGCAAACACTTATTGCTCCCCATTGTACCACAACCCTCCCCTTCCCCCCCCCGTCCCCCCGTCCCCCGTCCCTCACATACGCACACACACAGAGCACAAGGAATCCGGGTTTAACCAGAAAAAAAGCTAAGAAAAACAAATGATCACAGTTTCCCGTTCCATCAATGGTCAAATCCAATAAGGTTCCAGTCCTAAACGAAGCGCTATGTACTTGTCCTAAACTGCTAATTAGGAGTGAGTCAACATGCAGCCTGTTTTAGCTCATTAAGTTTGTGCTTCAGAGTGCAGACTCAACACAGTAAAATTCAATAAACACTTAGTCACAGCATTTTGGCCATTTACTGAGCTGCCTATCATTTATTCCATACTCCTTTTGTTAGTTATTTTTTCTCTCATTTAATTGTGAACAAACCATCAACTACAAGAGGAATTTAAGAGTAACATTTTCAGATGATATCACCACTGAGGACACAGAAATCGCAGCTGTGATCATACAGTATAGTACATAAGGATAGTACCTTGAACAAGGCTAGCTGGAGATCAGAGGAGGGAAGCCATTATGGACATTGAAGTTCTCCCTGCCATGTTCTTTTTCTCCCGCGTTTGACTTAGAAACTCAGTGGAGCTGTTTGTGCTATTGTTCACCGTGTGAAACACAAAGAAACGACAAATTATCTGAAGAAAATTAAATTTACGTGTTAATGTTATGGAGCAAGACACACAACACATTGATAATGTCATTACTATGATATGATTTGATATTGCTGTTACTATTACACAGATTAGTGATTGTCGTGAACACAGCTGAGGTTTTTCTTATTCTGGACCAGTTTGAGAGGTTCAGTTCAGTCTTCCTTTGTCAGGGGACATAAAACAAGAATCAATCAATCAATCAATCAATCAATCAATTTTATATGTACAGCACTTTTAACAAAGGAGCTTTGTCACAAAGCAGCTTTACAGAGAACCGGCCCCCAAAGAGTAAGCCTAGGGCAACAGTGGCAAGGAAAAACTCCCTGACTGATAGCAGGAATATACCTTGAGCAGAACCGGACAAGAAGAAGGAGTCAATCAATTAATTGGTCAGGTAATGAACATAACGTATCCTTTTTTTTTTACAAATACATTCTTCACAGTACACCCAGCTGATAAACTGCGAAAAGCAATTCAAGTATTGTTTCCATTTATTAACATGAATTAAAAACCACATATTTCAAAATAAATACAACTGGTCTAGGATATGCTGTACTTCCATAAACGTACAGTGTGTATTCATATTTTACACATTTTCATGTTGTACATTCAATGTAGGCCTGCATAAAGTCAGAAATGTATTTTGTTTCAGTAAAAGCTCCTAAAAGTGTCTCCAGATAAGAAAGATATGCCTCACAGTACATTCCGTTCCTTATGGAAAAGTCCATTCACAAGCATGTACAGACAGGCACAAACATATGCACACACACAGAAATCGGGAGAATAGCCAAGGACATTTCTTTTTTACTGCCCAAACACCGGCTTACAACAGCACTAAAGTAAACTGAAGCGAGAGATGCAGTAAATCTTTGCTGTAATTTATTTATGCAACATTATAGTATTCCACTTGGATGCATGGAAGGCCGAAGGCTAGTCCTGCACATAGTCCTGCACATAGTTTTCTGACTTGATGTGTGAAGAGGTTGGGATGGTGACAGTTATGATGAAAGAGGTAGAGGACTGCCAGGAATCCTGTCTTACCTTTTTTGAAATCATTCATTGGCTCAGGAAAGAGACACAAAAAAACCAAGTGTGATAGTCCAGAATTTCCCTTTGCAAATGACCTAGTGCCCCCATCATTTTTCAGCATAACAATTAAATATTGTTACAGATATTGTTACTATCATTACTAACCTGGGTCATTGTTCGTAGAATGACAAATTAAATTGACAATCTGAAAGAAAGAATGGTTTTAAAAAACTTGATTTTATTCATGTCACTTTGTTCAGTCATTTTGGTGCATATCTATCTTGTTTCAAAAATAACAGGACCAATTTTTTTAGATGAGTTGAAGTTAGTCCGATGCTTTGCAGTCCATTGTCACGCGATTGATAGTGCATAGTTCATTTGTAATCCTTGGCACACTTTTCCCCCTCTTGTTCACCACCTTCAAGCAAGGGGTTTTGTGAGATAAGGAAAGTGTGAAAAAGACTGGTCTAGATTTGCTCAAATCTGGAAAGTGTCAGATACATTTTTCAATTAATTTTACAATTTTAAAATTAATTTAATTTTACCCATAGACACTAAACTAGCTTGTACCTGGCAAGAAGGACTGAACATCCTCTCTGGATATGGGACTATGAAGAAGTAATCCAGTCAGGGAAAAAATGGAAAGTAAAATTAACAGGAATATTGTTTTGGACACACCATTTATTATGCACTAAATAACTGCACAGCTGATTACACCAACGTAAATAGCTTTTTATTTGTTTGTGTGTTTGTTTCATTGTTTTGTTTTGTGTGTTTTTTTTGTTTGTTTGGTTTTTTTTTTACAGATGAGGGGGAGCAGAACAGAAATGCCCCCAGCACAGGCAGGTTGTGCGTCTCTGTCTCCTGACAGGAAGCCTGGGCGTCTTTTGGTTCCGAGCGGCACTTTCACGTGCGTCTGTCTCGGGGAGGTGACAGCTGCCGAAGCTGCTCGCGAAGAGGAGCGAAATGATTCCCTCGGCCTCAAAGAAGTCAAAAAAAGCTTTTATTTTCTGGAAAAAAAGAGAGAAAAGCAGCATGGGGTGGCGTGTTAGCAATGCTACAGTAAACAGGTCCACAGCCTGCCTGGCTTCTCCCTTCCAGGTTAAATCAAAAACCTTGCTGTGGGTTTCAGTCACTCTTCAGAAGATAAACAACCTGCCTGAAAAAAAATTCTCTCTTTCCCAAGGATCCTTTAGGTCGTTCCATGAAATAAGGATTGTGGCCGAATTACCGCTCAATCCAAACAGATCTCACCAGATCTGGAAATGAAACAGGAGTTATCTGCGTAAAGGGGCATAAGTAGTTTATGTTGTTTATTACACAATGATGCTATTGCCCGGTCGCTATCTCATTTTCCAAAATCATCCAACCGATCTGCACTAATTATGTAGTATTACATTTGCCTAAATCTCCACTGCTATCTGCCACTTTACCCTTGCAGCTCCCCTCACAGCATCAGAGCCCCTTATGTTATTAACAATGAGCTATACCCTGTGATCTCTCTCCAAATCAGCCAACACTGCACTAACTTGTGCTACATTGTCTGTCTCACACTGCTATCTCACATTACCTTGCACTCTCTCAAAATCAGCCAATGCTGTGCTAGCCTGTGCGTCCCTGTCCTCTCACACACTGCTACCCTGCACTCTCTCAGAATCAGCCAATGCTGTGCTGGCTTGCATTTTCCTGTCCTCTCACACACTGCTACCCTGTAATCTCTCAGAATCAGCCAATGCTGTGCTAACCTGTGTTTCCCTGTCCTCTCTAACACTGCTACCCTGCACTCTCTCAGAATCAGCAAATGCTGTGCTAGCCCGTGCTTCCATGTCCTCTCACACACTGCTACCCTGTAATCTCTCAGAATCAGCCAATGCTGTGCTAACCTGTGTTTCCCTGTCCTCTCTAACACTGCTACCCTGCACTCTCTCAGAATCGGCCAATGCTGTGCTAACCTGTGTTTCCCTGTCCTCTCTAACACTGCTACCCTGCACTGTCTCTCTGAACTCGCCCACCCTGTGCTCTCTCACTGTGCTACCTTTCTCCGCTCAGTGCTCCCTCTCTCTGAATCAGCTCCAGATGGAAGGCTCTACTTGACATTACAAGTGACATGCATCCCCTGGGGTTGTGATGTGTGTTATTGTATGCAAAATATTGCACTCTCACAGCCCAATCAGCTACTAGACCTTTTGCTCGCTGCTGATCCAGCTGGAGCGTCTCCTTCTCCTCTTAGGAGTGTTGCTGTTCACATCTGTCACAGCACAATATGGTTACAATATTACATATACATACAGTACATACAAAATTTTTGATATGTTAACATTTAATACTTACACTATTGAACATAACTTGCATTCTGTTTAATAAACTAGTGTTATCAGTAAATTTAAATTCAAAAGCATAATTGTTTTAAAAAAAACAAATCCAATTTTCTTATCCAATTAGAAATGACCAGTTGTATTCACCAGTGAACACATTGTTGTAACCACTGCAATAAACTCAGGAGAGCTCTCCTCTGAAACATGATGAAGAAACATTTCACACCGAAGTCCAAGTCGAAGGAAGACAGTTCATGCAGATTGGGCAAGCTGAGTGTGGGCACACTATTGAGCAGCCGGGGTCGCCGACGAACGCTGAGTCATCCCGGCTGACTTAACCCCTCCCTGCCCAGGTGATGCTATGACCAAATAGGTGTTGCTATGTGGGGGCCACAGTGAACACTGGCACAGTCTGAATTCAAAGGTAAACTATCAACCATTTACACATATAAACATTGCCTTAACAAAATGAGCCACCCTACAATCCATTTTAAATTTAAATGTTTCTGTAGGTCTTCATTGACTTAAAAATATGATTTGTGGAGAAAAAAAGAAGCACTTGCTTTTCTTTTTTTGGAAGTCACATTTCTGAAAAATGTTGATAGAAACCAGGCGATAATTTTCTTCATGACAGGCACGTCCTTCCTCTAGTAACCGCACACAAAGTGCTTAGCTGCACAATGGCTGCACAGTGTCTATAGCAAGGAAGCTTTGTGTTATTAATGAATGTGACTCAGAGCTGCTGTGCTAGCATGGCTGTCTTCCACGACTCTGAGTCACCATTCCGGAGGAGAGACATGCTGAATTAGGGTTAGGTTTTACGCACACAGAGAACACAGCGCGGACTGAACAGACAGCTTCGGACAGAATCATAAAAAACCGTCTATGTTTTTTTTTTTTTTTCCCTCTTTACCCCCTTCTGTCACTGTTATTTCTATCAACACAGCAGGAAAAAAATGGCTGTGAAATAGCCTTGCTTCAGACTTGGCAGGAAGGGCGAGCACAAAGAGCCAATTGATTGGTCTATTATGGCCCCTGTCAGAAGCAGTCAAAGGTCACCCTCATGCTGTCGGTAGGACACGCGGGGTGAGGCGAGGGCAGACTCTGCGACCTGTTGATTCGTCGGGGGTGAGATCAACTCTCGCAAATTACTGACCGCAAAGAGGCGCCCTGACACCTTCAACATGACGAGCGACGAGACAATTACTGCTGACGCGCAGAGAGTTATGGAGGGGACGTGATTCTGTCACTAACTGACAGAGAGCGAGGAGAAGGGCACAGGGCAGCAGAGAGAGAAGGGGAGAACCGAGTGAGCGATAGACAGAAAGAAGGAGAAAAAAAGAGACTGAGAGAGGCAAAGAGAAAGACCAAAATAGTGTATGTGACAGTGTATGACTAAGGTGTATGCGCTGGTGTGTGCAACTATGGCTTATTAAGACTTGAGGCCTGTGTTTTGAGTGTTTATTCTTGTCGCCTTTCAGCTAAAACAATGTTGGGCCGCTCACGTTTGTCTCTATTGGTCTTGAGTTACTGCAGCAACTGCAGAAGCAGAAGAGTTTAAATCTTACAGTCCTGAGAAATGGGGGGAGGGGGGGGGGGCATATCGCCTTGTGTAGCTTTTCCAATTACACACTCACAGTCAGTGCAAACAGCTATGGGGGGATTCACTGCAAGGCCTGCTGTCAGTGCAAGGTGTGGGAATGTACAAAGCTACTGTTTACACCGCAGAAAGACTCATTTAAACATGATATGCTAAACCTAAAGCATACCACATAAGTAAAGCCAAATGATTCAAATAACATTTATCTATTGTGTATTTTTGAGTTACACTTGACTGCTATTAAAAGGCTATATATAGTGATAGGGTAAATACAGTGATAAATATAAAAGGGGATGTGCTAAATATAGTGATATACAGTATGAAACAAGTGCTATGTGATCTCAGAAAATTTCGTTCCAAACAGATTCCAAAATCCACTGATTAACAAAACTGGAAATGTCTGCACCTTACTTTCACTTTTTTAAGAATTTACTCAAACTACTTTTTTTTGAAATTTGATTTATTTTACTTGATTCTTCTTTTGTTTTTGTTTTTTGTTGCTTTTTTTGTTTTTTACAAAATGTGTTAATATGATAACACAGATGATACACCATGGAACAGTGTGACAGCAAGAAAATCATTTTTAATGCAAACAATGATAATGATGAGCATGCACAGATACTGTTTCTTACATGAATACATTTATAATGCATTTTTGATTGCATGTTGCAGTTGGAACCACTGCAGTAATCAGAGAAACAGTACATTATTTTAACCAGCTGGAGAAAGGTACACACTGTCGTATAAATATGTTTTTGTTGGGGCTTTAAAATCATTTCATGCAATTATGCACATACCGAAAGAAAGAGAACAAATGAAGAAGCATACTTATTAATTCAATTGTAGGTGCAATGCGCATTAAAGTAACTGGAAGCCCCTTAGCCTGGGGCTCTTTTTCATGGTTTGGACAAGGCCTCATAGTTCCAGGGAAGGACGATCTTAATGCTACAGCATACAATGACATTCTAGATGATTCCGTGCTTCCCCAAACGTTTGAGGAGGCCGTTTGCTGTTTCAGCATGACAATGCCCCCGGGCACACAGCAAGCATATAGAAGCATATAGAAATGGCTTTGTCAAGAACGGTGGGGAAGAACTTGACTGGCCTGCACAGAGCCCTGACCTCAACCTCATCCAACACCTTTGGGATCAATTGGAAAGCAAACTGCGATCGAGGCCTAATCACTCAATCAGTGCTCAACCTCGATAATGCTCTTCTGGCTGAATGGAAGTAAATCTCTGCAGCGATGTTCCAACATCTCATATAAAGCCTTCCCAGAAAAGGGTGTACCAACTCCATATTAAGGCCCATAATTTTGGATAAATTGTTTCATGTCAGGTGTCCACATACTTTCGGCCATGTAGTGTATATACACTCACCGGCCACTTCATTAGGTGACAGGAGTGGCACCCGGTGTGGTCTTCCGCTGCTGTAGCCAATCTGCTTCAAGGTTTGACGTGGTGTGCGTTCAGAGATGCTCTTCTGCATACCTCGGTTGTAACGAGTGGTTATTTGAGTTACTGTTGCCTTTCTATCAGCTCGAACCGGTCTGGCCATTCTCCCCTGACCTCTGCCATCAACAAGGCATTTTCGCCCAGAGAACTGCCGCTCACTGGATATTTTCTCTTTTTCAGACCATTCTCTGTAAACCCTAGAGATGGTTGTGCGTGAAAATCCCAGTAGATCAGTTTCTGAAATATTCAAACCAGCCGGGCTGGCACCAACAACCATGCCACGTTCAAAGTCACTTAAATCACATTTCTTCCCCATTCTGATGCTTGGTTTGAATTTCAGCAGATTGTCTTGACCATGTCTACATGCCTAAATGCATTTAGTTGCTGCCACATGATTGGCTGATTAGATATTTGTGTTAACAGGTGCAGTTTGCAGTTGAACAGGTGGACCTAATGAAGTGGCCGGTGAGTGTATATATATGAGTGTATGTATATATATATACACTGTGTAGGACCCACTTTTGCCTCCAAAAAAGCCTGAATTCTTTATGGCATTGATTTATTAAATAATTAATTGAATTAACAACAATTAAACCTATTCACTATGTCCACGGTGTTTATATATTGAGTTGCAGCCACATGATTCACTGTTTGTGGGAACAGCTCTTTGCGTTAACAAGCAGATGCACCTAATAAAGTGGCCATGGACATGGAGAGTAAACATGTGTTTTAGTTCTTTCATAGTTTTTTTCCTTAAACCTATGAGCACAATGCAGGTTTGCTCATTGTCATTTGCTTTGTTTTTGAATTCTTAATTATTTACCAAATATTTATTTTTCATGTGACTACCAGTTTGGAGTCTATTTGGAGTCACCTGGGTCTTTAATTTGATCTGTTAAAGAATTTTGTTACTTCTTTCAGTGTAATTGTTTGCAAAATAGCACAACAAGCATTCTATTCTATTTTTCATGGGATACATAGCTATTTATGACATAGTTTTGCTAAAGAGGATAAATAATCCCCTAAAACATAAACAAAATTAAGAAAAAATATCAGCTTGTTAAAATTCTGAGATAGCAATTGTGGTTGGAAGAAAAACCAACATGCACCATGATCCCCCAGGACCAAGTCTGGAAACCACTGCTTTAGGGGACATAAATCTCTGGTCTTCATCTCAAGGACCTTGTATCCTACTGTGCTGAAACTTACAATAAAAAATAAATAAATATTATTTCTGAAAATATTTTCACTGCAACATGTTTTGTCATCCAAGACACTTTTATTACGTCAAAAAGAAAAAAGATACTTAAACTCTTTTTCTACCGGGTCTCTGGGGGATAAGTGCTCTGAAGTGCTTTTGACTAATGTTGTCCTTTCAGAAAATGAAATATGTGTGTGGTTTTGGAAGTCAATTTTGGGGGATAGTACATGATTTATTATCCAAATTCGTCATCACCATTATATCTTAAATTTGCTATGTTTGTATCTCTCTCTCTCTCTCTATCTATCTGTCTATCTATCTATCTATCTATCTGTCTGTTGCTATCTCTCAATATTTACTCCCAATATTAGTGTAGTGGTGTGGTGTGACCCGTGTGGGTCCTATCAGTAAAGGGTATGGAAGTGGTGTTATATGAGAAGAGGGAGAACACAAATTGCTGTATAATTCATCTCTCCACTTCTCCACTATGCTCTGCATAGATTAGTTTTTCCTTTTGGTGCCCATGTTTGCGTGATACACACTGTGGCTCCTATGAGGATCACTGTAAATTAGGTCTTTAAACATTCATTTGCCTTAACCAAGAGGAGAAAGAAATGTCTTGATTTTATATACAATAAATAAGTTAATACAAAGGCTTTTTTTATGCCGACATTTCACTTTTTTTATTATTCTGAAATCAAAAATACGAGCAAGACTGAATTTATGAGTGTACAGAAGTACAAAAAAAAAGAAGAAGAAAAAAAAAAAAAACGAACTCGCAAATACGGGATGCGCTTCACAGGCCCGCTTGCGCCTCCCGAAATATGCGGCGCGGGAAACGCGCG